>NW_023503372.1:4218987-4518987 GCF_014529535.1 Bradysia coprophila | reverse complement strand
AACGACGTCTGACGACTACTTTCATTCTAAGTATCTCTAGGCACTACACTACACGTCTTGTACACAAATGTTGGCATAGCGATTTGGACAAGTCTCGGTCTAATAGTCTATAGTCCTGCGAAACACGGATCCAGTGGTCCCAATGGCGTTGCGCTACACAAAAAATGTAAAAAGTAAAAGGAACGGGATAGTTATTGGTGGAGCAGGTAGTGCAGTGAGCTCAAAAAACCAGAAAAATTACTAAAACCTGCCTACCTTCGATATTGTACGAACGATAGATAATGGAGTCTAAGGTATATATTTGAGCTCACAGCACCCTAGATACCTGCTGCACCATCGGCTGTCCCGTGCCCATTACTATTTTTTCTGTTTTTTGAGAAGTGGCTGCAGCAGAACTACAGATGCCATTGAAACCAATGAATGCGTGTTTCGTATTCAGGGTACCGAGATCTATCCAAAACACTATCTGCATCATCAGTACCAACTGTGAACATTCCAAAAGTTTAAAATTGTTGCCTAGTGGTCTTGCAAAAAAGCGCAAGAAAATCCTGCTCTTGGGCGAAAATAGTTGCTGAATTTATGTTGCTAGCAAAGTATTTCAATCAGCGACTTCTTCCTGATCAAATATGGATCTGAAACCCTTGTTACTTTCTTTGTGTTTTACCATCTTTTACCATCATCTTCTCCTCACAAAGGTTCACCCCCCACAAGATGCCGAAAATGCAATCGAACATGTGAGCAGCCAGAGATCTATCGGCAGTAGCATTGTCTCATTTCGTTGAAGATATGAAAAATATTAACTGAAATAAAAACCCCGAACTATATCGACACACGATTTCAACCCAGGTGCTTTGTTTGTGTTCAAAATGAACGGCGACGACCTCATAATGTTATACCTATCAGATACAAAAAAAAAAACCAACAAAATACTGGCACAGCTTATAAGTCGTGCTGAGTGCAGAACCTTCCATTTTTAATTGTAATTTCGTTTTTTGTTTGAATCGATATTGTATTGATCACACAGCAGTGTGGACATGACATTTGCATAACAGGAAACAGGAATGTTGTTGACGGTATTACTTCAACGATTACGATTTATCAGATTTTTGTTTATCGGGTACGTGTAGCTCGTTATTTTAATAAAATATTTTTATCTAAATTATTGTACGAAAAAGTGGTTTTATTTCACGGAAAAAGCTGTTCCGGACACATTAGAGAATTTTTCGAAAAACGGTTTCTTCTAAGACCGATCAAAGAATCTGCATCCAGCATCCCTTTCAGAGTTTCACTTCGAACATGGTTGCACTCGACATAACCAGCATTCCCAACCAATCCGAATAAACCTTAACATAATCACTCCACGCAGCGCTAACATCGTCCTGGGATGCATCCAAAAATTTGTCGTTCAGCTGATCGTGAAGTTCTTCCATCTCGAAAAAGAACTTAGATTCTGCGGTCGCACTTTTCCACATATCGTTCAGTTTTCGCAACGCATCCATTTCGTTGGCATTTAGCGTAATGGCACCAGCCGTCTTCGCCACATTGTAGTTCTTCACAAAATCGATATACTTGGTGCGCATGTCTTTGTAACCGAGATTCACTTTCGCTTTGGTTGTCTCGTTTGGTAGCATTGTAACTCGATCGGCTAAATTTGAGGAATAGAATTACCAAACGGCCATGATTAGAGATGGAGAGGACCGTAAAAACCGTTGAGAATAAGTTCTTGAATCACAAAAGAATTTTGAATGAAACTGAGTCATTTAATTGTTAAATAGTCGAGCTCGAAGCTGAACCCAATTTTTTAGTGGTTCGCTTAAACTACGAAACTCAATGGCTCTTCATTCTTTTGTCACTAATTTAGTATTTTCTTTGAATATTTCAACCGTGAACCTTCAAAAAGGTCTGTAGACTACACTTAAATGAGGCTGTTCCAGCAAAAAGGCAACTGAGAATAGCATACGTTAGTGTTGTGATACTTACGTATGTTAGTTAGGATGAAAGACATTGTAGTCGGTGATTGAAATCTTTGTTTTTGCTTGGTAAAATATTGCACCTCAGCCTCTGCCTAGAAAACAAACGAAAGAAAAAACTCAATGATCCGAAAGACCTTGAACAAAATAACCGTCAAATCACAAAGAAATGGAATGAAGAAATGAATTTTGGTCTTTTGCAATCTAAACATTTGTTACCTTCAATTAAATCTGGTTCGATCAAAATATTACCGGCAATCGGAAGAGAATTAAAAAAGCGATTCGTAAATTACACTCTGTCTGTGTTTTAGTTGGAATAATTCCGCTTGCAACAGCAAATTGCTCGTCACTGTTTATAAACTATGAAAGGTGACAGTTTCACACTTCCACATAAAGTTGGTATTAGTAGGGATCGCACGGAATATCAACATAAAGCAGGGCCTATTTTCCATTTTTTTTGTTGGTCTTTTATCTATGAAATCATGATTTCAATGTATGACCGACCTGATGGTATTTTGCAACACTTAAACTATTGGTCGTCGAAAATGTTTCAAAGTAAACAATGTTTCCTTCTAATGATGGATCATGCACAATAAGGAGTTACTGTCTACATCATCTGTGAAATCAATTAAACTTTATCTGGCGTATTGCGTTAGGGATCGTTACAAGTGAGAAAGAGATGCAAGATATGATAGAAAGAGACGCAAATAGTCGTCACGCGTGATATACTTTAAGAATGATCCCACATGAATATAGGGTGTGCCAATTTTTCTAAAATGTTATAGGATGGACCCAGTTTTCCCGACTCTGCAGTATCTTGAAATGTATATATAGAATGAAATTTTCACTTCGAAGGCACAGTAGTATATCATCATTATCTGTCGTCTTACTCCTCGAGGGAGCACAGAGTTGAGAGTCTACAAATTGCCACCATCGTATTCGGTTCGGTGCGAGTGCCTTGACTTCCGTCCATTCTTTCTCGGCTTTCCTCGCTTCGTCAACGACTGTTAGTTTCCACGTGATTTTGGGCCTGCCCCTTTTCCGCACACTAGTATGTACTGTACGCGAATTTTAGCTTCCTTTAGACAAATTTGAAGAAGAACTATTTCTGAATGGTTTCAGTATCCTGATGGCATAAAAATAATAGGTCAGCTGCTATAATTTAGAGTGATTCTTTTGATAAAATAACCTACCGAAATCGGACGTATTTTCGAGAAGACTTTTTTATCATGTGCCTTGAAAGGTATTCGACCCTTAAAGCCAGAACCAATTTCAAAAAAATTCTTCGAATCTTGTGTGGCTGGTGAAAGGTGATCAAAAACCAAAAAACTTGTACTTGAAAGGTAATCACATATACTATTGTGCCGAATAGAGACTTATTGGATTTAAAAGTCATCCACACTGAAAAATGGGCAGTTGAAGTTTTCAACCGAAAAAGACTGAGAACCTACGCTATTCCTACAGAAGTTTCTCGATGTACACGAAACGTTCATGTTCATGTGGGATGTCATTGGAAAGGTACTTTCGGGTCTTATGGGGATTGGATGCATATGCGATGAAATATGAGCACTTAAACATTTCAGCTTCTATTTCATCGTATGCATCTACAAACCACATAAGACCACATATTTGGCTTATAAGCACATAAAATTACCTTTCAAATGATACTCCACACGACCATGCACGTTTTGTGTACATCGAGAAATTTCTATAAGAACAGTGTAGGTCTTCGGTTGAAAACTTAACCTGCACATATTTCAGTGTGGATGAATTAGTTACACGTGATTACCTTTCTAATGACATCCCACACGACCATGTAAGACTGGAGAAATTTTTGTAAGAAAAGTCCAAGTTTTCGGTTTTTGATGACCTCTCGCTAGCCACACAAGCTTCGAAGATTTTTTTTTGAAACTGGTATTGGTTTCTAGGGTTGAAGTCCTTTCTAGGAACATATAAAAAATTCCACTACAAAATGCGTCCGATTTCGGTACTGGTTTTCAAAAGAATCCCTCTTAAATGAAATTGAATATTGGATAAATTTTCGTGTCTTCATACTGGACTTCTCCAGTGTCATATATTTATCAATTTTGCTTTATTACCTACGCATTAGGGTGGTTCAAATTTGTATGACAAAAATTGTGTACCGACTTTTTTGGAGAACCGTTGGAATTCTGAAAGCCATGGCCAGAAACTAAGATGGACACAAAAAATGGAAAATCGACCGCTTTTTGTGTTAGCGTACTTGAATTTTTAAAATTCTTGTAAAGGAAAAGTATTAGAACAACTGATGAGCGTTGGAGCTTTCCAACCAGGGCCGCCAGTACAAAGAAATCTCCGAGGCCGCTCGATGGTTTAACTATCAAAATGATCTCTACAATAAGAAAGGTGGAAAAGGGAAGAGCAACAGGTCTGTTAAGAATTACTGAAGAATTTCCATAAGCCTATGTTAGAGTACACCATCCCTGGATTGATCAATATATCCAGGCTAAAGAACAATTTTGTAATTTTGGATGATTATTCATTCACTAGAGTCTAAAGCGAGGGGTGAACCACTCTTTTTTTCGAAGGATTATTTGGTGATTATTTGGATTATTTTGTAATTATTCTGGTGATTATTTGTACCCAAATAATCCCAAAATATTATTTCAAAATTTACATGATAAGTGATAAAAAGTCTAAAAGTCCTGTTTTCGTGTAAAGTTTGTTGATAATGACACGAAACTAGATTTTTCAATTTTTTGACGTATTTTACACGCTGTAAGCTCCAAATAACTTCTTTGGTTACCCTAGTGGTGTAATACGTTAATTTGGACTTTGAGGAAAAATTCGGAGCAAAAAAGGAAATATATTTCGTGACTATTTCGAGGATTATTTGAGATTTTTTTTAGGACGTTTGAGTCACTTTTAACGAACGCTTAAAAACTTGTCATTATTCATTTGTTCGTCATATTAAGGAAGTGGCCTCGAAACTGGACATTTTGGATGGTATTTGCTAAATGACAAGTTGATTATTTTGATTATTTGGATTATCTGTTTATATACATTATTTGGATTATTTGGTGATTATTCTGATTATTTGGATTATTTGGTGATTATTTGGTGAATATTTCAGAGTGGTTCACCTCACGGTCCAAAGTATGTAATAAAAATCAAAACCACACTGGTCGACTATCGATACGAGTGATGATTAGGGGGGTCCAGAATCGTATAGGAAAATAAAAGTTTCGAGAAAGTTGGCGGACCCCGGGGAAAACGAACCTATAGGACCCACTGATAAAAAATGTATATGGGGCCGATGTGATCCGAGTTGATTTATGGGTCGCTCAAGGACGAAATATGTGAAAAACCCGAGGGGTCACGCACTTCTTCAAATTTAATCCATTTAATACATTTAATCCAAGAAATACATGGGATTAAATGGATTTAAATCCATTTAATCCCGAGTGCGTCACCCCTCGGAAAAACCACGAAAATGAGGGTTTAAAGAAAAATTGAACGTAACTAACAGATGCTGAGGTCACTTCTTAAGGTGCGTTGGATTATTTCATTTCAAAATAATCCAAAGAGACCGATTTAATGATTTGTAAGTGCATTCGCATCTCCCAAGTCAGTCAAAGTTTCCCAATCTGTTCACCCAGTCTTTGGGTTCTTCCAAAACATTTATGGTATATGCATCGGATATATTCATATCTAACGAGAGCTTATGGCATAAGCTTTCATCGCAAAAAGAAATTTTTTCGAAAACAATTTTTTGAAGCTATATAGAAATGGATTTTGGTGCAAAAATGTCAAGGTCGTGAACTCAGACAATTTTCAAATGACTGTTACGTCAAGACACCAACTTGAAACTTTTTGTGTGTGTGCTCGTTAGAAAGCCACTGTCATTACCTTTACAACGACACCTAACACTTAATTTAAAGAGTGACTTCGCCTGACTTTGTATTACTTGGAAATTATCTGTCGATTTTTGTCTATATCAATATTGTTAGGTGTGCCCAGAGGATATAAAAATTCAAAAAAATGAAAACAACGCATTTTTGTTGCTCTTGCATCTAATCTAAGTTGCCTGGACCAAAAAAGTTTGATATTGTCGCTAAAATTTTTTTTTCCATAGAAAGTAATGGAAAAAATGTATGGAAAATCACAGCGGTTTTTTACATATTTCGGCCTCGAGCTACCCATAAACCAACTCGGATCGCATCGGCCCCATATACAATTTTTATCAGGAGGCCATAAAGGTTTGTTTTCCTCGGGGTCCGCCAACTTCCTCGACACTTAAATTTTTTTGGACCCCCCTAGTGATGATGCCCTAAAATATTTTTTTTTTCAGCGAAAAATTATATCGTTGAAACTTTTAGAGGTTGGAGGGTTGTCCGATTTTTTTCCAGTAAAAATTTATAAAAAAAAAATTATTTAAAAAAAGTTTTGAGATATCAAGGCGGATCAGTTTGTTTTACTGCTATAATTAACATCGTCTAAAGAAGACCAGCAAGAAAACGACACACGAAAATTTTTGTTACGGATTTTTATTACGATTTTTTATTTTCATAAACAAATATATTCTCTGATCGTGTGATTCTCTTTTGCACTTAATGTCTAACACTAGAATAATGATTTTTTTATTTACTTTAATTTTTACCTTTTGTTTTTCTATTTGTTTCTTTCAATATAATTTCTCTCTCTTCTCTGTTTTTGTATTTCTTCTCTGTTTTGTATTTTACAAAAAAATAATAATTTTAATTTACAACCCTTGAGGTAACCGTATTCCTCTTAAATTACTATTTTAAACTTGTAATCAATTTATTTTATTGAATTCTTTTTCCTAATTTTATTTTATTATATAAAAAAACAACACTTAAATGTTAGTCGCGTCATTAAGCTCCAAACAAAAATTTCTTCTATGATTTTTTCTCTCTTTGTTTTGTTTTAAATTATTTTTAATTTTTTGTTTAAATTAAATTAAATTGCAATTATTCCACCATGAGAATGTGTGTTCTTAAATCTCTAAAAAATAAAAATGATTTTTCGTTTCACCACCCTACATCTCTCTCTCTCTCTCATTTACCGCTATATCAAAAAGGTGCAACATTGTACGAAAAATACGTAAAGGTCGATCGATGATAAAAATATTTTTTTTTTGAGGAAAGAAACATTTTCACTTTAAATAACATTAGAGTTGTGATCTCGAAGGATTCAGTTATTAGTTATTGTACATAAAGAATGAAAGTTTAAAAACAATTTTTTCTTGTTTGTTTTGTCTCTTATTTACACGTGCCACATTCGGTGTGAAGTTACAATCGATTTTGTCAAGCAAAATTTTATTTAAAATAAAATTCGGAACCACTCTGCCGACGCGGTCCATCACATTCAATTGCAGCTCAATCGTTAACCTGTCTTCGTGATAATGGATGGAATGTTTGATATACTTTTACCAGTTTATTATTCGAATTTTGTTTCTGATTTACGTTTGTAGAGTAATTTATAGCCGAAAATGTTTGTGGAAAAATCGATTTTAACACAACAGTAAACTCCCTCTCTCTCTCTCTCTCTCTCCCTACACTTTGCATAATTCGCCTACATAAACGTTTTAACGGTAAGTAAAGCTCACCAGTCTTTCTTAATTGTCAATAGTTCTACGGTCATCCGTCGATTCTCTCGTTCCAACCAATTTAATTCATCCATTTCCGACAATTCGGTGCACCACACATACACGATATTTTGTGCGAATCGTCTTCGATGTCAAATTTGTAATCGTAAGACAACTGAAAAGATAGAGAAAACGTTAGCATGTTGCACTGCAGCCAAGGAAATTCAATTCGCTTACCTCTTCGCCTCGGGTGATTTTACGTTTTGCAAATATGATGATCCGACATTCTCGGTCCACGTCGACCATTTCGGTGACGCAGTTCGGATTGCACGAGTGATTTATGTAGCGAGCCAATCCGCCGGATAGAGTAGCGTCAACTACTCGATCTTCGTCGAGTCGGAACATATAGATGCCACGGTTCTGGGAACGAAAACGGAATGGAAATGGTCAAAAATTTTGTTGCGACTTTGCATCATTGTAATGGACTGAATGAAGTGAATTTGATGTGATGTCGTTAAGAGTAATGAACGGCTTGAAATCTGTCGATCAATGGCTTAAAATCTTTCATTTTTCGGTGGTTTAAACTCTGATAGCAACAAAATCATTGAATCTATGACTTCATTTGTATAATTGATCTCCTAGTCTGTTATACAAACTAGCCCAAGCTCACCAACTAGCCCAAGTTCATCATTGACTAGCCCAAGTTAATAATCGACCAGCCCAACTTCATCGACTAGCCCAACTTTATCGACTAGCCCAACTTCATCGACTAGCCCAACTTCATCGACTAGCCCAAATTCATCATCGACCAGCCCAACTTCATCGACTAGCCCAAGTCCATCATCGACTATCGCAAGTCCATCATCGACTAGCCCAAATCTATCATCGACTAGCCCAAGTTCATCAACTGACCTAAGGTTCGTTGTCGATAGCACAAAACATTCGACTTACCTTAGCCTCATATTGCTTCTCTCTGAGCTCGGAAAGTTCCGATCGTATCACTTCACCAATGTATTCGATGATCATAGTATGTTTCTCCAAATCTCGGGCAGCATACAGTCCGAGCCCCTGGATTTTAGATCTGTACAGGAAAAGGAGGAAGAGACAAACCGAACAATGTAAAAACTCCAGAGTCAAGACACGTCGATCGCACTTACCTTGCCAGGAATACGTTGTTTCGCCACTCTTGTTTCATTTTCTTGTACTGCGAACTCTTTGAATGCACAAATTGTTTGCTGTATGGACAGGCCACCTCGCCGACCACCGACGTGGACGCAACAAATGTAGGTCTTTGGCTAGCAGAGCCGGTTCGTTGCGTGTGCGGTTTTTTCCAACTCAGATTTTGTTGTGGTTTCGGTTCGGTACGAGCCGATCCGGAAGGATTTATGGCCAATGGCAGTTCCAACAGTGGATTTCGTCCGTATTTGAAGCGGTAGTCGGTGAGCGTTTCAATTCCGGGCAGACTTTCCAAAATGCGAACGACGGCCGGTTCGGTTAGACCGAACAGATCTTCGCCGATTACGTATTTGGGAAAGAGTTGAATCAGTTTGTGTTCTTTGCGCAGCTGGGCTAACTGGTCTAGGATTCGCAGCCAAATCGCTCTCGGCGTTGCGTCACGTAATTCAATGTCCTCTTCGAATGGTTCTTGAACGAGAACACGAAATTCGGGTCGTCCACCAACTTCAGCGATGCTACAAATATAGCGGCAACGTTTATTCGGTCGTCGCATGGACCAGTAGAATCGAATCTGTTGGAGAAAAAAAATATTTTCCAGTTAGTAATGGCGCCTCATAACACCTAGTCAATCTTGAACTCACAATCTTGTATCCAATCGGATAGATGTAGTTGGATGTGTGGAAATTTTGAAGTTGATGGGGCAGCAATTGACCAACATTCAGGAATATCAAACTTCCGACTCGCAAAAGATTGCTCAGTTCCGAGTGATGCATTACGGCCGCCACTTGTCGACTTTCGTCCCGTTCAACGTAGACCCTTCGCTGTACGCTCAATGTCGTCAGTTCGTTATCCTTTTCGCTTTTCGGTGCATGGATGGCACAATGGGCCGTTTTGTTTTTGTAGAAGACACAATTGTCCTTCATAGCACAGCTCAGATGGTAGATGCTGTTGCAACGGTTCTTGAAGCATTTAATGGTGGCTCCGAGGTGATGACAAAACGTACACGCCTGAACGAAACTGGCCTGCAATGCAGCCTCCAGGTTCATTAGAGCTCCGTTCACCGTTTCGTACACACCATCCGACCAAAGAGCGCAATTCAAATGAACCTGAAAATGAATAAATTTCGCGAATTAGTCTCAGAGGTTCAATGACCCGTAACGTGCGCAACACTTACCCATTTATCAACATCAAAATTCAGCAGTCTCGATGGACCATCGGCAACTAGATCACCGATCTGATGGCACAAAATACATTTCCTTGTATCGTCAGGTACCTTTGGTGTCGGTGTCACTGTTATGTTCATTCTGAAGAGCATTTCGGTGATTTCCCTTTCGTTCATCTTCTTGAACTTCACTGGCGATCGGAAGCAATTCGGCGAGTAATGTTTATAGCGCATACCTTTGTGATGTTTGGCTGACGGAGCATCATCCTGTCCGTCTTCCGATAGTTTACGCGACTTTTTGCGGTCCTCGTCCACATTACCCACCGATTCTTCGAAACTCGTGTCAATTTCGTCCTTGATCTCCTGCTTCATATCCAGATCTTTGATGTAAATACCAACGTCCTTCAAATCGGCCTCGTTGAAATCGATGTCCATCTTCAAATCATCTTCATCCAGATCATTTGAAGCTGATGTTGTGGTCAGCAGAACATTCTGATCCTTCAAATCGGCATTGAATTTTGTATCGTCATAGGTTCGCGTTCCCGGTCCACACATTTCAAACGATTTGTCTTCCAAAATGCTTGTGGGACGCCATTGGAATTGCTTATAGCACGATTTACTGCAGAAGTACAAATCGTCGGAGTCGTTGACCAATTCGTTATTGTTCATGGACAGTAGGGGAAATTCGGATGCTTTGGCCCGGATGATCGTACTCAAAATGACTACGTCACAGTGACGACAGAATTTAGCCGCGCCATTCAAAATTGTTTGAATGTCAATCGGTGCACCTTCTTTTCCGTCTTTGCCTCGGGTTCGATAAAGGCCAAGCTTTTGACTAGGTGGTGTAGTTGTTCGTTCAACGATCTGATATGTTGTCGGCGGCGGAATGTGTAGTATATTGGCCAGGTCTCTTAAAACACCGAGAATATCTTCAGCAGCTGACGATGTAAGTGTTAAAGTCACCGTCACATTGTTTTTGTCTTTCAACGGAGTCGGTGGTCCGAATCTCGACTTAATGCCCAGTTCGTCATTCAATCCTTCGTTTTCCTTGTTGTTGCCTTCAATCAATGCACGATCGATTAACGACATACCGGGCTTTAGACGGATGGGAATCGGTGCAATTATTGGAATTTGCGGTGACATTCTCTTGTAGACTATTGAGTCATCATCGCCTTCATCCGATTCTTCTTCATTGATGAGCCGAAGGCATGGAAAACTGGGAGCAGATTCCCATATCATACACTCGGGACTCGAAGAACTTATGATTGTGTCAGGTGTTTCGACATCACGTTCTTTGCTTGACACATGATCGTACTTGTGATGACGTGGTTCTTCTTCACCATCGAATTTGATTGGCGAAAATTCTTGATCGTAGAATCCATAGTGGGTGGAATTGGTTGCTTGTTCGATCAATGGCGATTTCCAACCGAACGGTTGAGTGTTGTAGAAATCTGCCACATTGGAAAGTTCGGCCATTCCATAGTCTCCCTTCAGATCGCCATTAGCTATACTGTAGTCCTTCTCAGTATTGAACTTTGTCAAATCACCAGTCCCATAAGCCGGACATATTCCGTAGTTGCGACTCAGCAACGGTTCCAGAATTTGCATCGGCGGCAGTAGCCTCAACTGAACCATTAAATTTTCGATAAACGAATCGTAGTCCTCGTCTAATTTCGACAATTTCTTTTGCTTCTTTTTGGTTGTTGTGGAATTCATGCTCTCTTTGCTTAAGATTTGCATTTGACGGCGATTTTTCTGATATTCGCGTCGCTTCTTTCGCTTCAATTCCAAAGCTGATTCTTGTGCCGCCTTTGCGATAGCCTCTTCGTCCGGCAGTTCGTCTTTCGGAACAATTTCGGTTTTCACGGTTGAACTCTGATCGGATGTGACGCTTTGCTGGGAGTTATCGTCGAGAAATTCACGTTTGTTTTCGGAGGACGATTGAGATGACGGTCCTGGTGGCACAGTAGGAGTAGATGGTGTGCTTGGACTGTTCTGAATTATAGGACTCGGTTGCGAAATGTTGATTTCCTTTTTGATAATCACGTTGGTCGGAGCAATTTGTTTCACTTGTTGCTGTTGTTGAGATTGCGACAATTGTTGTGAATCGTGTGCCGACTGCACTTGCTGCTGAGATTGTTGTTGTGGCTGAGATTGTTGCATCTGTTGCAATTGCTGCGATTGTTGCATTTGTTGCAATTGCTGTGATTGTTGCATTTGTTGTAATTGCTGCGATTGCTGCATCTGTTGCAATTGCTGCGATTGTTGCAGTTGTTGAGATTGCTGAGACTGTTGTTGTTGCTGGATCTGCTGTTGCTGAATTTGTTGTTGTTGGATCTGTTGTTGTTGTTGAATTTGTTGTTGTTGCTGAGGAGCCTCTAACATTTTAGTTGCTACTGAATATGGTGGTGGAGGTTCAGGAATGGTAGCACTTGCTGCCGAAGAAACTGCAACAGAGGCACCAGAAACTGGCACATTGACTTGCTGCGTTTCTTTCTTCATAATAGACTGTGTCCAACACTTTCGCATTTCAGCAGATGATGATGATGTCTGTGACTGTTGTTGCTGTTGTTGTAGTTGCAACGCTGACGTAACGGGCTTCGATACAAAAGACGTTTCGCGGGATACGATTTGGTGTGGTCGATTTACAGTTTTGGGTGCATCGCTAAAAGTGGTCGAAACCGTTTGCGTGTGTAGTGACTGCGGAGATGATCGAAGCGATGATAATGTGGCCGGTACTGGTGGTATAACTGGACGGGCCAATTGAGCTTCCAACGAACTGACGACACCCAAACTTGGGGCCCGTACAGTTGTGACCGGACGAGTGACTGTATTGCTGGGCGTTGGTGATGGTGTACTACTATTTCCGGAATTTTGAAGTAACTGCTTCAGCAGAACATTCTGCGAATCTTCTGATTTCATTTGCGGTGCCGCCATGTGGGAAAATTTGCAGCCCCGATTTTCCAAATCAGTTTTATTGCCACTTTCGTCTGCTGTATCGTTCACTTCGTCTTTTACCACTTCCAAACTATGTCGTTTGATGCCGAGTATTTGAGCAGGGGCATCTTTCACGAATCCAGGCGGTTCATCGGTTGATTTTGATCGTCTGAATGGAGCACTGGTCAATTGCGAATGAAGCAATGTGGTTGCATTTTTTGGTGGCTGGCTCAACGTCGTTCCCAATATACTGCCGCTGAGTGGTCGACATTGTAAGCTCGACTGAAGTATATTCTGTATGGCTTGAGTAGAACTGGCCGAGGACATCGACATCGACGGAACAGATGAATTGGATGGGGTTGACGTTACGACTGATCGAGCTGTTGTAGCCATTATTAAAGTTGGTGGTTGTGACGTCGGATTTGTAAACTGTAGATCATTGTACGAAATTCTTGAAGCTGATGAACTGCTTAAAATACTGACAATGCTCGACGACTTTTGATCACCGGTATCTGATGATGATACATTCGGTTCTGTTGATGGTTTTGTGACACTTGACACATTCAGCTGGTTTATTATTACAGATGAAGTTGGTGCCGATTGAACTGTAAAGCTAGGATTGGACACTGTAGATTTCACAACAGCTGATGGCCTTTGTGTCAATGTCATTGCAGCTGTTTGTGCATTAGGTGTACGCAACTGTTTCACAACCAAAATATTTCCACCGGAGGATGCCGACACTGGAGTGTATGTTACTTGGCCAACCAATTGTGTTGCGACAGGTTTCTGTGTAACATTACCCACAGAACTCTCTGAACTGTCCATCAATGTCACCGTTCTCGGTTTCTCGAAAATAACCGTCGCTCCATCGCTCTTTATAGAATCCGATCGATTAGCTGCGTCCTGATTTTCATTAACCGATTCAACGGCATTTCCAGACGCTGATTCTGTTGTTACACTTTTCTGCTGAACTATCGTTGAGGTGGGATTTATGGACGACATTATCGTCCTCAATTGTTGCGATACATTGGCCATGTTCGACGTAATTTCGTTGGGTTGAGATAGTGGCGATAGTTGCGGCATTGTTGATGTTGTCATCAATCGTTGATTGGTTGGATTTTGAATTGGACTGCTGGACGATTCTCTGGATTTGATGATGACATGTACTGGTATAACACCTTGTTGCTTCGGTTTGTCCTTGCTGGCTGCTGACGACGAAGAAGATGTTTCCATCGAGTCTTGAGATTTCTCATTGAGAAGTGTGACAATACTGTCATTGGATCTAGACGTTGCCGGAGATGTTCGCTTCCAATCATCGGACAACATTTCATCCACTTCGATCTGTTTGACTGGGCTACTGGCCGATAACGGCGACGGGCAAGCATTCGTGATAACATCTGCTGGTACTGGTGTCGATTTACTGTTGCTATCGGATGCATCCAGACGTTCAATTTCGGGTGACAAAATATCCGGTTCGTCTTGTTCGATTGAACTGTCGGGTGAAATGGATTCGTCTTCAAATATTTTCGTCGGCAACACTTGGGTCACTTTCAGCGATGACAACTTTGAATACGTAATGGTCGGAGACATGGTTTTCGCAGTGAATGTTTCGAGGAGTTTGTTCTGGTTCTGTTTCGCTTGTTGTTGATTAGCCTGTTGTTGTTGGGCTTGCAGCTGAGTTTGAATATTGATTGAATGTTGGTGCGGTTGACCGGCACGCAGCAATGTAGCCTGAACAATCCGTGCATTACTCGTGTTATGCAAATTCAATGAAGATAACGTCACTATGGTCGACGTTGCGATTTTCTGTCCACTAACATTGATGACAGTTGGTGCTTTGGCCAAACTGATGCTCATCGGCTGTGACAACATATTTTTGGTGACCTGCTCTGACGATTTGGTGTGTGACTGAGTGAGTGGAACATTTTTCAATACTGGAACAGTCATCGTCTTATTGCCAATCGATACGGTGGCTGTCGTCTGTGTAGCATCTTTCAGCAATTTCTTATGGGCCGCAGCAGCGGCAGCCGTTGAATACACTGGCAAGTTTGCTTTCTTCGCTGTTACAATTGTAGAAGCGGTCATTGGCAATCGACTGTACGTGACTATTTGCGATGGTTTCGCTGTGGTGGCTGGTGTGGAAGCTTGACTCGGTTGAGGTACAACCACGGTAATGACTGTTCGCTCTTTGGTGGTTGGAACGATTTCTTTTTCGGTTTCGTTGCTCGGCGGCGATAAGACACTGTCCTTGTCGTCTTTGGAATCTTTCGAATTTTCAGAGTCGATCATCGCCTCGAAATCCACACCTGAAAGAGAAATCAAAATCGAATCAGATCGAAAAGTCTGATGTTTGAAGTGGTACACACACACATACCTGACACAGAAAAGTTGGATTCTTCTGGTGTCTTTGCACTCGAATCAATAATGATGATTTCCGAGCCCATTGACATCAAATCTTCTTCGGTCGCTTGAAAGTGGTCTTCGGACGTCGTCGTAGCCAGATCTTCTAAATATTCGGGTGACTCTGGATTCTTGTTTTTCCCGTCTTCATCACTACTATCAATGGTGATGGATTGGCGTTCATCTTCTCCAGGACTAGCTAGTTGCACTAATTCATTGTGTTTGTCATCGTCGTGATTCTGCCGATGTTTCATTGAATCATCGCTATCCACATAATCAACAACACACGGAAACAGTGGGTATTCTTCGACGACTTCATCCAACGGACTGGACACAATAAATTCGTTACCAGTGGAACTGTACATTACTGACATATCATTGCCATCGTCTACATTCTGTGCCACCGAACTCAACGACACCTCTGTACCGACAACAGTTTTATCATTGTCGTCGTCATAGTCGATCTTCTCATCGGGACTGCTATCGATAACAACAATATCGTGCATATCGCCACCCTTTTTCAATGAACTTAACGATGTTCCGGGTGACGAACTGGCCGTTGACGAACCGTCATCAAATTCGCTATAATCTTGATTGACCAACGATGTGATCTTATTGTGTTGAATGGTTGCCTTGGTCATAGGCACACTCTTTTTCTTCACAATAATTGGCCTTGTGGCGGGCGTATCTTTCGGATGATCTTTTCTAGTTTGATTCGATTGAACGGGAGCACTTCCCGCAGGAGCCGGCAATCGTTTAGCACCTTTACCGAAGCTCGTATACATTGGCGTACCGCCGAACAAGCCCAATTTAATGTAACCATAACGGGCAAATGATGGTGGCAATGGAATGACATTGTGATGCATTCCCGAACCACCTCCGCCCGATGTAGGATCAATTTGGTTCATCGATTGATGGTTATCAATTTGATGTTGTTGCTGCATGAACTGTTGTTGATGCATATAAGAGTCCTGTTGTTGCATCGAATTCGAAATGGGAGATGGGCCACCAGAGCCAGAAGACTGTCGCATCAGTGGTGAACCAACGATACCTTGCTGTTGATGTTGTTGACCACCAAAGTGGATGTTATGATTTTGCATCGGTGATGATGGAGGATTTTGCAGCTGCGAACTGAGCATTGGCGATTTCTGTAAAGTGAAAAGTTGATTTGAATTCTAATCCATTGGGGCACGGAAAAGCTAGTCGTTAATCTTCACTCACCTGCGTCATGTTTTGTTGTTGATCGACAAACGACATATGCTGCTGTTGTTGTTGATTGGTCTGTTGTTGTTGTTGTTGCTGCTGCTGCTGCTGCTGCTGTTGTTGTTGCTGATGAAGCATTTGCTGCTGTCGAATTATTTGTCGTTGCTGTATCAGTTGCAGGGTACGTTGATTTTGAATGTTGTCCATGTTCATTTGTTGTGGATTGGAAATAATTGGCTGGGGACTACCCAATGACGGCGAATTTGGATACATTGTGTTATTTTGTCGGTTCACTTGTTGCTGTTGTTGCTGCTGCTGTACTTGTTGTTGTACTTGCTGCTGTTGCATCTGATGCATTTGTTGGTTCTGTTGCTGCTGCTGTTGCTGAATTGCCATCATTGTTTGTCGTGGACGATCTTGCATATTCATAGGTCGAATAAAGCGATTCTGTTGCTGATTGACCATCATTTGGGATTGTGCCATGCCCTGCTGTGCATATGGGTTGACTGGACTTGTCATTCGACCACCAGCCATCATTTGCCCGGTACCGATTCTGTGTTGTGGTGAGGTCATTCGTGGAGCTGGAGATGTTAGGCGTCCGCTTAATGACGGTGACTGTGATGGTCTAGAAGAAGAAGAAAAAAAATTAAAATTTGAATCGCCATCCACCACTTCTCAATGTTATGAACTTACCCTGGTCCACTAGGACTGAAAGGACTCGTATCATCGTTTTGTTGATGCGGCGTACCGATACGTGGCGATGGTTGCATGTTGCTGTATGGCGACATACTTGAATTTCCGGGACCAGGACTTTGCAAAATGGACGAAACACTGCCAGGTCCTGGACTCTGTGACATCAAAGGACTTGGCGAATGTAACGGACTTCTGGCCGGCTGCAACAGTGGATTACTCAGAGGCGACTGAGCCGGTTGCATGATCGATTGTGAAGATGGCGATTGAGACATTAACGGTGATTGTGGAGCTATTTGTGCCGGAGAGGAACCCGCATGATTTGACATTGGTGAAATCATTTGCGAGGTCGTTTTGGACTGCTGCTTTGTGTGATAGTCTTGCATCAGCAGACCATGCTGTCTGCTTTGTTTTCTAGCGCTTTCCAACTGCTTTTGAACGATCGCTTGTTCTCCCGATACTTTTGTCAATTCGGCTGCGTCTTGTTCGGTTAACTCGTTACCCGTTTTTCGTAATGCTCGCTGCTTACTGTTCAACGATTTCCTGACCTTACGCAATTTACCCACTTCAGTTTCGTAGTACTGCAATTGAGCGGTCAATACTTTGTTCTGTGTATTTAACCATTGCTCATAAGCCATTTGCATTTGGCGATCGTGTTCCGTTATAATATTTTCGGGTGGTAATGGTGGAGCAGCTTGTAGATTGGCGTTGAAAAGCAGTACGCTACATCTAATGTAAAATTGTAAATTGTAACAGCTCGTGGCCAGCCTAAATTATTTGCAAAAACATTTACCCTTCTTTACGTATCATAGTGCCTTCCATACTATTTTGACCTGGCATTGGTTGATTGGCTGGCTGCCCCATTTGCGTGTGTAGAGGCGCAGCCATATTCGATCGCCATTGCGGCTGACTAACTCCTCTGCTCAAAAATTTCTGCCGAATTCCACCATGTTGACTCATTTGTGGTGTTGTCGTTTGATGCTGCAACGGCAGAAGTCCTTGTGCCGGCAATCCTTGTGGACCGGTATTCATAACGTCGACTCGCATCCGTTCGAAATCATGATCGGTTAGCAGACCGGAATTGGCGTCTTGTTGAATTGGCATATCCGACGGAACAGATGTAACCTGACCGGCTTGACGTTCCTGTTCGCGTTTCTCTTGTTCCAGAAGGTCTTCCAAAAGTAAAGGCTGTTCCTGACGAGAAGTCATTTATGTTATGATTCGTTGTATGTCGGGACATTTATGCGGTTGGAAAGATGTGCAATTTTGTTTTGTTTTTAAAATAGATTAGGTTTTTGGGCGCTGTAACGTAGCGATTCAAATAAAATAATTGCATCGATGTGACAAACTAGTAAATGGAGCCGAAAAGTAAACTAATGTTGCGGCAGTGTGCAAGACTGTGAGTAAAAGAATTTTACGCGGAATATGTTCGAGGTGAATCGACGGATTAACAAGATGAAAAAGAATTTGTCTCGAAAAGGTGCTTACGATCCTGCTCCACAGAAGTGATCTGCATGATTAAGAAACTGTCACGATTGTAGGCAAACAAAATAAAAAGAATTTCCCTTTTGGGAGTTGATCGTGTGGTATGGTGTGCAAGCACTAGAAGGTTTGAGTTATGGGATTCTTCATTGGAAGTCGTTTTCAAATTTGGTCTTCGACTCGATAGACGAAAATCGTTGAACGGATAGCCTTTACAAATTCGGAATTTGCTTTCAAATATATTTTCTTGAATCGTACAGGAGCAATACATTTTTATAGCAATTGCCATGCCACAAATTAAATAAATTAAAAATTGAAAGGAAAACCAAAAAATTCTACTGCTACAAGCTAAATCAAATGACTGGTGTGAAATTCAACTAAATTGTACTGCATGCATGCAACTAGTACCAATTGTTTTAATTGGATTTTTTTTGTTTTTTTTTTGTTTTGACATCTCACCTGCAGCAACAAAGATCGTCGCTGATTTAACTGATTTTCAGGATTTATCCCCAACGAGTACGATTGATATGGTATGTTGTACTGATCAATAGTTTTGATTTTTTTAAATTTTTAAAAACGCAAATTTCGTTATAAAAAATGTCAACATTTATAAAACCAAAAATGAAACGTGGAACGACATGCACAAAGAAAAGAAAAACATTTTTTTTGATGGTTTTTAAACTTTAACTTTCAACAAACAAATTTTTAGCTACAAAACAATAGACGTGGACACGCATTTGTCGATATGTTGGGACCGAAATTCCAATTTTAGCGGTTGATAGCCGATATTGAGCTAATTATTGGCTTCTAGGCACGAGAACAATTTCTCATGGAATTGTCACCGTGTTCATAAAGAATGAGCCTTGGTACCCGTTACTATTTGAGATATTTTCTTAAAAACATTTTTAAGGTAGAAGGCCGAAAGCTCATTAAAAATGGTTAAAGGTCAGACGGAAACTGCAGTCACACAGGGATGCTTTCTAATACTACATTGAGTGTAGCTTCACTCCTTACTAGGAAAGCGGAACTGTTAAATACTCTTCACAACACCGGACTGGCTACCGAATGACGCATAAAGCGCTGAAAGTCAAGACGTGCACCTCTTAATCAAAATTAAGGATGCAATCGGGCTTGCCATATGGCCAGTTCCATCCTGACTCTTGGTAGCTATTTGTTACTAGTTCAGGTTAGAATTTTAATAAAAATCGTTAACAGCCGACCCGGTGGAGTTTCAACTTTTATCCGCGGCCATCCAGCAGAATACTAAAACAATCAGATGTGGTGTGTCTCCACTTAAGCTTTAATCACGGTCATGGCGCACCGTTTGACTTAAATAGAAATCTTTCGAGACAATTCGTCTTCGAACCCAATCCCCTTTTCTTTTAGCATATGTGTCGTACGCTGCTTCAAAACAACACTCACAAAACCATAACGTTTACAACAAAAACTCCAATCAATTCACAAAATCTCATAGTGACACTCATCATACGAAAAAAAAACGAAAAAACGAAACAGAAAAGGTAAAACGAACACAAGGAAATCATTTGATTGCCGTACCTGTGAATCAGTTGTTTGTGGAACGTTATTTCCTGGATATGGCGGTGGTGGTTGACCAGGATACGGTGGTGGCGGAGGTTGTGCTACTTGCGGTTGCTGTTGAGCACCAGCACTAATCATACGAACTTGTTGCTGTTGCTGCTGTAAGACAATTCTCGGCTGACCACCAATTTGTTGGGCAATGTTCGGGTTAGCAAGACGAAGCTGGGAAATTCGTTGCTGAGCGATGAGTTGATTTTGCATCGGTCTGTTAAGGAAATGAAAAATTTCGGTCAGATCGCTCTTAAAGCAATTGACGTTGTATTAGACACTTACCCTCCTCGGTTGTATAAACTTGGATGACTCAGCGACACAGTGTTATTTGCTGTGACGATTCCGATCGTACCGTCTTTAGTCTGTAATTGTGTTCCAATTTGCATGGCCTTTCCATTCGCGGCTGCTTGTTGAACCTGTCAGAAAAATAGCTCATATGAAGACGAAAATTGTCGTAATGTCGTTTGCACGTCGATCATACCTGCATTTGCATTTGCTGTTGAATTTGTTGCAATGGTGGTGGTAATTGCTGATTATTCATCTGAATGGCTTTCAAGCGATTCAACTGATGTTGCAACTGAGGATTGGCCTGTTGTGGTTGCATCTGCTGTTGACTGACTTGAGGCTGAATTTGTGACGTTGGCACATTGGAAAGTTGTCGCATCTGTCCACCCATTGTTTGCTGAACGTTGACGTGAGACGAAGCACCGGTCACATTAACATTGATCGAAGCTTGCTGTTGCATAGGTTGTTGATTTGGAACGACGTGCTGATTACAGTCTTCAACTGTACTAGCTGGTTTGTTTGGATTGGTAGGATCCGAAGGTTCTTTCTTAACTGATCCCTTTTCAGGTTCGGCTTCGCCGAAGTCTAAACTGTCCAATAAATTAGCCTTATCACCGTCGTTCAGTGTGTCCAATTCGGGATCGGCATATTCGAGTATGTTAAAGTCAGCGCCCATTTCAGCGGTTAATGAGTTAAGTAATTCATCGTCATCGTCCTCACCCAAATCACCCAGCAGATCACCAACTCCTTCTACTTCGCTCATAACAGCATTTTCATGTTCGAGTTTTTCCAATTCAGCTGTGACATTGTCGGGAATTTCTTGTGTATCAGCATCAGCTGGTGGAGGAACCGCAGTCTCAACAGTTCCCTGCGACATACCACCAATGGATTGCATTCCTTGATGTGGCAATCTTTGTCCTATCACTTGGCCTGGTTGCATTTCATTTGACTTGACCACATTGACAATGTTCGATTGCATTCGAACGGCCTGAGATTGTTGTGGTGAAAATGACTGCTGCTGCTGCTGTTGTTGTTGCTGTATAATAGTTTGTTGTTGCGCAATAACTTGTTGACCCGACGCAATGACTCCACCAACTGGAGGTCGAATGAAACGTTGTCGCAGATCTGATGTCATAATTATGCTTCGAGCTCCTTTCTGCACGATTTGTTGTTGTCCTGGACGAATTATGGGTGCAGGCATGTTCATACGTTGTGGTCGTGAAATCATGCCTGGTGGAAGAGGTTGTCGGAACGTATTCGCATCCGGTATGTTTGATTGGGTTTGTTGTTGCTGCTGTTGTTGTGGCAGTCCCATTCCAGACTGCTGCCCTGGTTGTGGCGGTTGCTGTTGTTGTTGAATGTGTTGTGTCACTTCGTTTCGATTACCCATAGCCAAACCATCATCCATTCCGTCATTATTCCAGCGTGGCGACTGTGGAGTAGGTTGCGACATAAGCGGAGATTGTTGATTACCCGTCGACATTGGCATGCTAGGTGTAATCATTTGTTGTCGTTGCAATAAATCTCGTAGCTGACGATTGTTCTCCGGCTGACTTTGCGGCTGTGGTGGTTGTTGGAATTGGTCGTTCCTGGGTGATGTGAACGGCGAATTTGGAGCTGTATTGAAAAGTGCAGTCGACGCGTACACTGTTGGCCGAATTGAATCGGTAGCGTAATGCGGTCGCGGTGTTCCCGGAGCCTTTGCATATCCACCAGCGCCCATACCCATTCGTATGGCAGTCTGTTGATTTGGTGCGGTTTGAATCAATTGATTCGATTGACCTGAATAGGCAGGACTGTGATTCGAATTCGGATTCGGACTTTGATGGTCGAAGGAACGCGGTGTTTGAGGAGACTGTAAAGCACACAAAAAGAACATGAACAACCAACTCAACAAAACGATGCAATGCAACTTACGTTCAGATACGGATCCTGTTGTGAATTCTCAGACGGTGGTCGAGAAAACGGATCAATCGAGGTCTGAGCTGGCGACAACGGAAACTGGTCATGCGGTGACTGCGGTGTTTGGGCCTGTGGCGAAAACGGACTCTGATTGACACGTTGCTGCATTTGACCAGGTCGTGGTATTTGCACCGAAACTGGCCGCGACATCGATGGATGCTGAAAGCCACCCGGATTGTTTTGGGCATTCGGCAGACCAACAATAATCCGTTGATTCTTTGATGCGGGTGCAGCAAATTGATTTCGGGAATTCGGCGATGGACTTGCCATCGGTCCCATCATGTCATTCGAATTGGTCGATATTTGCAATTGAGTTGAAGGGTCAATGTCTGTTTGGGGATAGACGGGACCATTAGTCACTAGCATAGGTAGGAGTAGATTCATCAGTGTAATGTCAACTCACCTGGTTGCATTTTCTGTTCGGGTAGTACACCGTTAATGTGCTGCATTTGTTGCATTTGCTGTTCACGAGCACGCATGGCCTGTAAATTCTTCCATTGTCGTTCTTGCTCCTGTTCGCGTAGACTCTTCTGTTGAGAGTTAATTTTTTCCTGATCCTACAATGGAATCCGTACGTTAGTAAAATGATACATCCACAGCGTCCGCAGACATTTCTCAAAGATTTTTTTTTTATTGTAAATAAAGTTTCTAGTTAGAATGGTGTGAATAAAATGATGATTTACATGCAAAAATAAAACAGAGTTCGGTTAATGAAACAGAAAATATTCGTTTGCCGTCGGACGACCCTTTCCAGTTTCACCGTTGTGTTAGGTTGGATTGTGCAAAATAAAATGTTGGTACAAGCTAAATCATGCTAAGTGGTTAGAGATTCAGGAATTTTACTCAATGGACTGGGACAAGTAGGGGTGCAACAGGAAATCGGGGAGCGAGAGAGAGTTGGTCAACCTTTCGGTATCCGTTTTTTTATTGTTGTTTGTTAGTCACTTTCATGCATTTTACGGTAAAAAAACGCAAAAAATAATGAACCAAAATTTCGATGGCGAGAATTGAACAAAAAAAAATTAACGTAAAAGCGAATCGAATTTTCTATATTTTTGGATCTATAAAATGCAGTCGTTGCCCATTCGAAATTCCAATCGGAAATGGTTTTTACATGCTTCTGCACCGAAAACTATTCATTTCCGTTCAATATCCATTACTTTGTTAAACATTGTGATCACTAATCTCCTCAACTCCAACAGATCTCCTCTCATTCGAAATACTGAACGTCATCCGTTGTTCAATTATTTTGGTTTACCAGAAACCATTCATTCGATAGCAGCCATACGGTGCTAACTTAAGCTACGCGGTAACCTTCAAATTTGCAAGACTGCATTTCATAGACACAGCACCCGTACAAATAATCGGACATTACTGTGGCCCATCTTCACAGCCAACAGAAATGGAAAAATCTTCCCTTTTTTTTTAAACATCCAACGTCAACTATATCCAAAAAACTAAAAAAAAAAACTCAAAATTGAAACCAGCGAATTCGGCAAAATCAACGGAAAAAACAAAAATATTTTTTACGTTTTCTTCATCCACCCTCACCATTTGATGTGCGACCGTTGTCGTAACACTTGTCGTCGTTGTGGGGGAAGGCAAACACTGTGTTGAAGGATTTGTCGTACTAGCTGGATTCGTTTGCTGATGGCTATTGAACGAATTATTGGGACTTGGACTGGCATTGATTGCATTGCAAGGTGTGGTATCAAAACTACATCCAACATCCTGACTGGGCAGGGAGGGTAATGTGCGCATTATTTCGGACGGAGTCAGTACCCGAATTTGTTGGTCATTTAAACTATTGGTCAGTGTTTCAGAATGAGCCGGTGACGATGACTGACCGAACGCATTTGTGGGATTCGTTTCAACGGATCGTTTTTGAAGCGACAGTGTCAGATTGGTTTCGGGTCCTGTTGTTGGAACAGTCGGAACATTGTTCGCATTGTAATGAACAATATTGATTTGTTGCTGTTGCTGGGCTGACTGTTGTTGTTGCTGTTGCTGCTGTTGTTGTTGTGCTTGGTTCGATGCAATTTGATTTATGGTTTGTAATTGAGCGGCTAGTATCGGCGACGTAATAGTTGATCCATTGGAGTGACCAATCAAATTAAAGTTCAAACCGGCCGGTTGAATGTTAAAGGGACGAAACGCGTGCGTAAATCCTGGTCGTAATACCGCATTGGAATTGGTATTAAAATTACCGTTCGGATTAACCGTTACATTCGGAGCCGGACCCGACGAATTGCTACTGTGCAAACCGAATTGATGTTGCAGTGTAAACTGTGGTGTCAGATTGGTCGCAATTACGTTCGGCACAAAAATGCCACTCTTCGAAGTGCCTATCGTGACGGTTTTCATGAAATGACTCAATGGCTTTGTGACAATGACATTTAAGCTAGTTGCCATGCTAGACGAAACATTAGCAATGGATGTCGGACCGCTACCCAAATGGGCCAACAAATTGTTGGCCACATTGGATGATGTGGGCGTTTTACTGCCGCTGCCATCATTTTCGACAATCGACGCGGTCGGCATTTTACTGTCTTTCGGTTCAACATTGGCAATGTTTTTGGACGATAAACAATTGGACATTGTGGTGGGTACCAAAACAGTTGTTGGAACATTTTCTACCTTGTCATTCGGGACATGTGAGTCTACTGGGTTAGTTGATGTTGTCAAAGTTAGGGATGTGGTTGTGGTGTTAGAATTAATTGATGCACTAGTTTGATTAGTTTGTGTTAATTCATCTAGTTTGCCATCGCCAGATTTTCCTTGCACCTCAAATAATTGATGATGAACATGTGGGGATTGTTGGACGTCTATCCGCTGCGACTGATCGGATAACATGTGATCGCCAATGGATGTCGGTGCCGTTGATGGCGTTAGTGGTGCAGGTGAAGATGAAATGGCAGCATCTTTCGGTGACATGAGCGGTACCTGCGTTTTTGGGGTTGAATTGGTTTTTGTTTTAGAGAGTAACCTTTTACCTTAATAGCATGATTTTATTAAATGGAATGTCATCGGCATCGTGTGTCATCGAGATAACAAACAAAAACGAAAAAATAAAAATAAAATTCGGAAAATGTATTCTCGGATGTAATAGTAGCCAGAAACGTATCATGGACATTCGATGTATGTTATAATAATGCGGATCGTGTATGTATGTATGTATGTGTATGTGTGTGTGTACATTTCTTTCGTGGTTAGTAACAAACACGTAACATACAAAATGCGTATTTTGGTCATTTCAATAAATGCATTGCATATCATTCACTCTTAAAACGTTCATTATAATGATTGAGCAGACGTAGCGCCCTTAACGGAATTGCTAGTGGACCAAATGACATACATGAGGAGCGGCGCATTAAACGAAATGACTTACCTGTTGGGCCTTTTTCATCCGTAACGCTGATCGATTGTCGCGAGCTTGTTGCAGGAACGGTGCCTTTTTCTCCTGCTGTAAGGCACGCCATTTTTTCAGTATCTGTTTGCATCGATCTGTCCAGTTCGGATAGGTGGCTTTCAATTCGGGATGATTTGTGTTCGCGTATAGAACCGCGGATATTGTAGCCATTTCACCGAGACCTGGGAATTAAACAGTTTGGCGTTTGAATGCGTAATTCACGATCGAATCGAGTCGTCGAGAGGATTAGTTCAAAAAATCATTTCCAATTGTGTTCGTCGATTGGTAACTCGAATTCATCGGTAAGAAGACACATTTGATAAAAGAAAAAATGCAGAGATATTGCGTTGGATTGGTCTCAGTGTCCTGAGTAGGAAAGACGGATCCATTGATCCAAATGATGACTGTGGTTCTGCTACAGCCGCTTCACAAATTTTGTAAAAAGTAATGAGAACGGGACAGTTATTGGCGCAGCAGGTATTTAGGATGTCATTAGCTACAATAGTGAAGGTAGACATGTTTGAGTAATTTTTGTCTTCCTTCGATATTGTACTAACGATAGATAGTGAAGACCTTTAGAGTAGTCATACGAGCTCATGGCACCTTAGATACCTGCTGTACCAACAACTGTCCCGATCCCATTTTTTTTTTAATTTTTTTGAAGCAGCTGCAGCAGAACTATAGACACAATTGGGACGAACTGATGCGTGATTCGTAATCAGGGCACTTGGACCTATCCAACGCTATTTGTGTACAAATTTATTCCGTTGTGGTCAAAACTCTTAACTGTTTGTTTTTACGAGCTACTGAGCACTAAATAGGATGTTTTGAGTCGTTCGTAGCCATCACTTGAACAATATTGCTTTGCCTGATCAATTTACCACGATTACTCAGCTGTTGTCAAATCTTACCTTCATCTTGCCTCATACGTTCGGTTGAATTCTGTTTACTAGCCGCACCAGAAGCAGCCGCTCCCAGACTCTCATCACCAGCCGTCGAAGGCAGACCGGATGGATCGATTTGTGGAGACTGCATAGCGGCCGGTTGATGCTGATTGGCATTCCACTGTTGTTGGTCGTTATAATTGGAATTGAATTGCATGCTAGAAGCGCGAAATTGATTCGTTTAGAAGTGAAATGGACAAGTTTATCAAGTCAATTAAGATCAAAGTTTTTTTAAACATAGGAAGCGATTTGCCGAAGATGTGGGTACGGTGAGGATTGGGAAGACAGTCCGGGAAGTATACACCGGGAATTCGAAAAAAAAGAACAGAAAAAGGAAATTAAAAGAGTGAAAATGTGTTGATTAGGTGAAACTCTATCGTCACTTTGACAATATGATCAGTTAACATGCATTACGATGGAGTGACGTCACTCAACATCATCGTTATTGAAAGTGACGTTAATACTTCTGTGATAGAAATTAAATTGAAAAGGTCAGAACAGTACATTTAGTTTTGCCACTCGCAAACGAAAAAATTTAATGTTCAGGTGCACTGGTGACAATCTTGTTTGTTTAGAATCGATTCGTGAGTTAGTGAGGATTCTTCAGAATTCTCCTTTTCAACCCGAAATGTCGTAGTGGCGGCACCAGTCTCTGGACATGTACTAGTAGTCGGTCACCTACTGTTCTTCCATTCATAAAAAAGTCAATGAAGAACAATAGGAGTCCGACTGCTGGTACAAGTACTGGTACAATGAATTTCGTTTTTTTTTTAACATCTCGTGTTCGACAAATCTTCGTGCAATCGTCTTCCATGTCGAAAATAAAACCAAAAAATAATTTCTACTTTTAACAGTAGCAATAAGCAAGGATGGAACGTGAGCTGTGCGATTAAAAATGAAAAGCAATGAAAATTAGGGTTAGACGTTGTGTGTGTATGTGTGTGGTTTGTTAGAGCATTAGAAAATTAGTTTAATTCGCGAATTTTAAATAAAATTGGCAGCACTCATATTCGCAGTCAACCATCCATCCCTACCTGTTGCCGAAATTGGCATAGTAATTTTGGTACCCCATTTGTGGCTGTTGTGGCGACTGTTGTTGCTGTAGCTGTTGTGTCTGCGGCTGCTGCTGTTGTTGTTGCGGTCTCTGTTGCATTGGATTACTACCGCCAGCCATTGGATTCATTTGCATTTGCTGCGGTTGCTGGTGAGGCATCATGACTGACGGTTGACCGATTTGTAGTTGATTTTGTTGAGGTTGTTGTCGGTTCATTTGTTGAACGATGGGATTGCTTGCTCCCATTGGCGAATGAGACATCAGGGGAGACTGCATCGGTTGTTGCATCATTTGTTGTCCTTGCATATTCGCATTGGACGAAGTCACCATATTTAGATTCGGTGACATGTCCATCTGGGGCATACCATTGTTCATGACGGGTTTGTTAAGGCTTTGAGTTAATTGGTCCTGAGATTCCTGCAGAATATCAGAGAATATTGGAAATTGGAGCAAATGCTTTTCGGGTAGAATTGGATCGTTTCAAGTACCTGTGACTCATCGGTTAAAACACCCTTGAAAATTTCCTCCACATCATTGCCATCCATCTTAAATTCTAGATTAAAATGAGGACTAAGAATGTCGGCGAGTTCATCCTTTCGTTCGAGATTGGATAGTTCCCGATCATCGGTTATATCGTCAAATGTACCTGAAATAATCGCGGAAATTAGTCGATTCAACGGGCATTGGATGCCAGGTTACACTTACTCGAATTCTTTGTGAGCTCCTCGTCTTCATTCATAATTCGACTGACTAGATCGTTGTCTAGCAAATCAGTAGGCAAAATATCCTTCAGAGCTTCTGTGTCGCTATTGTCGATATCGTCAGCTAAACCTAGTGACGGATCCAATTTAATGTTGGTCACTCTGGGAGCAGCTTGCTGCACCGTTTTCATTTGAACATTCTGGTTATTGGTGGCTGCTGCAGCTGTAGCAGCTGCTACCTTCTTTTGCTCATCGAGCAATTGTTGCTGTTGCTGTTTCGCACGCATTGCCTCGATCATTTTCAATTCTTCCATCGAAAGTTTGATTGTCTTGTCGTCCGAAACGTTGCTCTTAGTTTCGTCCTCGCTACTACTCGATTCAAATTTGGGTTTTGTCGTATCCAGCAAAGATTTACCGAAAAATGCCTCTTGCAAATAGCTAGGATATGTTTCGGTCAGCTTACTTTTCGGCTTTCTTCGTGCGGGTTTCTTCTTTTTATCGGTATTGTCGGTGCAATGGTTCGACGATTGCTCCATCGTATCGTCACCATCGTCTTTGTTCGGACCGTCTTTCCGGAATGTTCGATTGCGAACATTGAATCCACCAATTCCCAGTTTTTGTAAATTTCTCTGGCGTTTCTTTCGCAGAACCACTGTACCTTGCTCGTTTGTGCACAAAGTGAATCCTTCCGGTGGACTTGATTCAGATTTGTCCCAGACCATTCCGTCCTTGTAAATTTCTGCCTCTTCTCGCGGATCCAACGGTTCCAATTTCACATCGTCCATGGAATTATTTAAACTGCTACCAGCCACAACGGATTCAATAGCATCCATGACATGACAAGACGACATAACAGGAGGCGGTTCGACCATCAACAGTTTGTTTTTTCGCTTTTTCCTTTCTTTCAAAGGATCCTGCAAAGATCGCATCTGTTCCTGTCCTCTTTCGCTGAGCCAAATTCCATCCACGCAACGGCTTTTGTCTAAGCCTAAGGCAGCATTTAAGTCGCTTGACTCTTCCGTTTTGATCGCAGCGGGTTGTGATTTCTGTGGTGGAGGCGGTGCTGGTAAAATTGCGAGAGCTTTCTTCTTCGGAACTAAGTGTGGCGGAAGAAGATCACGTGGACGGCACAATAGGCATGTGTATCCTTCTTCTGAACATAATTCGGCGTCATCTTCATTTTTGATTGAATCGCACGAACAATGTAGCCATCTTTCGCACTGTGTGCACTGAATAATAAGCTCTCCATCCGCATAGCCTTCGGAACACGAAGCACAGCTTGTTTGACTAGCACATGGCCCACACTCGCTGTAACTATTTTGCCAAATGGAATTGAAACCTGGCGAATTTGCTCCGCATTTTTGACAAATGGCACACCATTTGCACTTCCACACGCCCGTCGGAACAAAATCCAATGGTGGATCCATACAGTAAATGTGATAAGATATATCGCATTCGTCGCACAAGGTCAGTCGGGATTCATCGTGTTTTTGACCGCATCCTTCGCACACTGTACAATCCAAGCAACGCCATCCCTTCTGTAAAATCACCTTGGTCACTTTAACAGTAACGCAATATGGGTGGTAACACTGTCCACATTGAACACACGCAATAAGACAACCCTCTTGGTCGGTACCGATGGCACCACACATCACACAGATATCCTGAGTCAACACAAATTTATCTTTGGCTGAACACAAAACTAAACGATTCTCAACGCCAGGCTCATCGTCTGTTTTACTCGTTGAATCCGAAGTTGGTCGTTGCAGACCCAAGCCAGGCACACCGAATATTCCACGCATTTTTGTTTTCGCACCACGTTTGCGTGTAAGGTCGGACGAACGTTGTCGCTTTTGGAACGGTATCTTTCCGACACCCTTCGGCCGACCACCAGTTTGTCCAATAGGTAGGCCTAAGCGTTTTTTAGCATCTTTGCTGGCAACAAATGGTTTTCCTTTACCCAAACCAACATCCGGCAATTTTTCACTACTTTCGGTTTCCATGGGCACATCGTCGGTGTAAAGACTTTCCTGTGACGCCGATAAGCTCTCCTCGTCGATGCTGCTGTTGCGTCTCATTGTAGCTGCAATTCGTCCACTTTGTACCAACGTTTTACACGGCGGACATGAGTACTCGTACTCTGGTTGCATTTCCTTTTTCGCGTGGTATGCCGACAGTTCGGCTTCAGCATCACAGGTGCTATGAACAAATCTGAACGAGAGATTGAATCAGTTAAGAGGAATTGTGGACAACGGCGATGGTTTTCTTACTTATTGCATATGCTACACTTGACCATCTCTCGATAGGCGGCTGCTCTATAAGCTCTATGACAGATGGGGCACGAGAATCCTTTATTGCGTTGTTGATAGCACGAATCACAAACAGTGTAATGAGCATGCCATCTTGAAGACGTTCCTGCTCCGGGTGTACGTGAACCACAATCCGAACATACTCGACAACACTGAAATTTCGAATAAGAGTAAGAAATGAAATGACCTCCGTGAGATTAGGAACTATCAAACCATTTGAAACTGAACTCACCCTGCATTTCCATCCATACTTTGGTATCGAAGTCATTATTGGTCGAAGGCAATTGGCATGATAAGTTTTGTCGCATTGTTCGCAGGCCAGAGAACGACCCTCAGTAGAATCAGGAACTCTACAAATTTGACATCGTCGGCACGATTTACATTGCCATCCGGCACGAACGCCTGGCAACTGAGCAACACCAATGCAAGACCCGTGATAGTGATCGCCACACATGGAGCAAATCATTAAATTCGATACATCGCCCAATCCGAGACAACTGCGACAATTTATGTCCTCGGTACCTGCAAAACAATAATGTCAATGAAAGCGGAACGCATTTGAATAGGTCGGCAGTTCAACTCACAGACTAACGGCACTTGACCAAGATGCTCTTTACAGAAGACGGTTAAACTTTGAATAATTTGGAATCCACCAGAAGCGGCGACACAAGGTAAATGAAAGTACTTCGGGCAAGACATCTTACACGATGTGCTCGCGCCAAATTTGTTACAGAAGGTGCATTTTCTAGTTAAACTCAACGAAACTGCTGCTGGAATATTGTCCAATGTTCCAGATGGATCACGAATGACACTAATGGACCACATCGCACAAGACCGGTGAACGTAGATGTATCCGCAATCGTGTAACTGAACCAACTCTATTGACTCCGGATGGCCAACCTTTTCAAGTTCGTCGACGTATTCCGATGTCATGACAGGATTTCTATTGGAAGAGAAAACACTTTTTTGACACGACAAAAATTAGACATTGACCCGGTCATTATTACTTGCACTTGTTCAGTCCCTTCTGGCGCCGATTACTCAATTGTGGACCAGTTAAACCCCGTTGGTTTTTATCGTCTTGCATCGATGCTGATTGTCTGTCCTCTAAAGATGAGCTCAACGAGGCGATGTCGGCTTCTGATTCGTTTACTTCGATGCGGAGCATTTCACCTTGTCCCAGTTGACTTCGTTCGCCGAGACAACATAAAACGCACAATTTACCGGGATACTTTTCCGGAAAATATGGAGGCTCATCGGGTGGTTGCATTATCTTTTCAGACGCTTGAAATGGCACCATACTCATTTCGTGATCGATCGGCGTCGACGGTGTACTCGACGTACTCAACATTGTATTATTCGAAGATTCGTCGACGGGCGATGCTAGCAACAGTCCCGACAAAAATGAATCCTGAGTGTGAGCTATTTGATTCATTAGACCGATATTTTGTGACCATTGACTGTAAATTTTACGTTTTTGTCCTATGCCGCCACGCATAGATCCGTTGCCGTTTCCGCCGCCACGTACACGTTTTACTACACGATTTTCACGTGATATCTGCCGTTGACCGGGTAAAAACTCTTTTCTAGGACGACCGGGTCCACGACGAATCGAATGTGGTTTTCCACCTGAACCTGAAAATACCAAAGTTGTACCACCATGGCTTAGAATGCCTGAATATATGCTACGATTAGGTGACGATGTATCGTCACCTAAAATAGATGGAGACGAGGCACAAGAAGAAGCCGGTGTTGACGCTGCTCCTGGAAGAGTTCGGTGTTTAACTGGCAAGTGAAACGAAAGAAGAAACTGAGTGTTAAAGTAACAGCACTCTCGGCTGGAATCGAATTTGAACACTTGACGAGTTAATGGAACATTAACACACGGTGAATATCATTAACCTTTAATAGGTGAATAGCCAATGTTCGATTTATTGTTTTAGTTTTGTGATGGGCAGAGTTTTGTTAATGAAAACGAAACATTGAAAACGGTCATTAGTGGCAATTTATTCAGCTGTTTAATCTGCATGGTAACACGTCCAAAAATAAGTTTGACAAAAAGGAATTCACAAATTGAAGCTTTGGTGGTAATTAGCAAGCGAACATCCAGACTTTCCTTTCAGTGCAGTGGAGAGTTTCGACCGATCTCACTTATAGTTACAACTTCCATCGTTGTCAATCCATTCACTTTTTCCTTCTAAGATATATCAATTTCAAAGCGGATATAATTGAACAAGATAAGAAAGTGAATCATGACTTCGAGACAAGTTAAGTTTAACGGGTTTTCTCTCTCCTTAAACACTCTATGATTTGAATCAGTTAAATATCTTAAGTTGCCTGGCAATATGACAAACATCTATAAATGAAAATATTCAATGGAAAATACCCACAGGGAAAGATAAAATTACCTAGTCTCCAGTAATCTCGCTTTAATCATATCAATATACTAATTTGTATGTCATTTACAGTCATTTTGACATTGCCTGCAACCAGTTAGGTTGATCTGAGCTGAAATCTCTCTCCGTTAACACTGCGTAATCTGGGAAGCAACAGTAAGTAAACTTCTATTCATTTACAACTGATCACTACTTTATTGACGGAAATTATATGATAAGCTGTACCTCTAAAGCCTTTGTGTATACTGCCTTGATTGCTCTTTGTTTACTATGTCACTATGTGTATCACAGTCAACAATATGTTGAAGACTTTCTTAGAGACATAATGTTTTCTTCGTTGCAAAAAAATGGTGAATCCGATCAGTGATCATTAGTTAAATATTCTCTTAGAGCTCAAAAGTATCCACTCTGTTAAACTGCTTTCAAAGATTGATTTGCCTTTCTACTTAGAATTCAAATTACTTTTTACGAGTTTGTTTTAGATTTTACATAGCCTCAGTACTAAAAGAACTTTCACATAAAAAAAAATTGATGAAGTCACAACGAGGTGCGTTGCTGACGAGGTTGATGGCTTTGAAATTCTGTTTTTCGTTTTGCTTAGCTTGTTTTTGTTTTGTAATAACTTTTAACGACAACACCATTCAAAAATTGATTTCGATGTTTGTTTGCGAGAAACGTATACATCAGGCCCGAACTGGATGAAGTAGGATTCCGGGCATTGACCGATGTGCTTTTTTCAATTTTTTTCGTGAAAGTTTTACTTCTCTGACATTTTGATTTTTTTTTTGTATACATCGTCCAATGGGTCTTTTGGTAGCCAGTACGGCCCTGCGTATAAACGCAGTGTCATTGCTATATGCTGAAGATTAAAAATACAAGGGACAAAGTGTTATGCCATTGGTCAATCGATATTAGCACACTATGCTCTTGGATTATTAGATCTATATCCTGTCGCATTTCACTTCTGAAGACATAATTTTACAAATGCTCAGTTCTTTCCAGAAATTGCTTGAACCTTTAAAACATTATTCGGAATGTTTCATGTTACTGCTATGTAGCCTTTTATAGTCAACAAAAATTTGTAAGTAAGTCAGTCAGTTTTCAGTAGATTTTCGTAGATGAATTTTCCATAATAGGTCCTACCTTGAAAAACATCTCTGATTTTGAAGAGGAGTTTAAATCAACTTAAAGTTTGTAGTACCCGCTTAAGTAAATTAGTAGAATTGAGAGGAGAATTTTGATTGTAGACTGTTAATTGTCGCATAGGGACCTAAAGACTAATTTCCTCTAATTGAAACTTTAGGTAAAGAAACAAAATCTTCGAATTATTTGTGAAAAGTCATGGAACTCAAGAGCATTCAATGAGACATTTCAAAATGCGGAGAACCGAAGACTTTCTAAGTGTAAAAAAAAACACATAAAACTGAAGCGACGTTGAGTGGTTTTTATTTTTTGTTACTTGACGGCAGGGTGCACGTAATTTATAATAATATGTCTAACTCAAAATTTTCTTTTGTTCTCCTGTCAAGTTTGACTAAAGTAAGATTTTTAATTACACTCGTGGAATTTTGAAAACCGATTAATTAAAAATTAACAGACGCTTGTATGCAACAATATTTTTTCATCACTTTCTGGAAAACTTGAAAAATGTACGGAGAAGACTCGCTTTTGTCAAATATTTTTAAAATTTACCGTCAACTTTGTCTAGTGCCGGAACAAAAAATTTTTGTCTCGTCCCTACAAACACTTTTGCACAGAGTGACTGTACAAGAACTTTTTTATTTAAACTTTTTTCAAGCTCACCGAGGTAAGGCTTGATTTCAATTTACCAACAAAGTACTCAGTGCGAGAAACAAAATTGAATTTAGGGAAGAAGAAGATCGATGATATTTATTTACTGTAGTTTTTAATTTTTGAGAAAAGATCGATGTTTTACCGGCTGCGCCATAATTGTGAGCAGTCTTTTTTGTCGCATTTAAAATAAATATACGAATTTTTTCACCTTTTGCTTTGTTTACTCGACAGCTCGCTCTCTCATGGCTCTCACATACGTTGAGTGGAAACCATAGGTCTGAGTTTCAAGAATTAAAGAAACTTGACGTCACAGAAAAGAAAACTCGGAGTCTTAATGACGTCAAGTACTATTTCTCTAATTATTAAAAAAATTGTCGAAGCGCTAATTGACCGGGAGTCTGTGTGCATATTAGTCCCTCATAAGACCAGGGTTTCAAACCAATTTCATGTTACAGCATGTTAGACGAAAAAAGTTAAATCGGACATTTTTGTTTATAAACAATATGATAACCATAACGAGGCTACGCCTAGTATAATACTCAGTCAGCATTAAGCCGTAGAGAAACCAAGTTTATATCAAAATGATGGGATTAGTCGCCACATGAAGTATGATGTTTGAAAATAAAAATTTTGTTGTACAGGTCATTGAAATAGTGCTTCGGAGAAGCGGGTTAGACCAAAGGGAGCGTTGGAAATGATGGCATGGAAATAATTTTTCCAGCTGATTTTAGGTTACATTTCGCGGAAAAACTTTTTTAATTTTTTTTTTTGAGAAACTGGTCTGTCGGCTAAAGCACTATTTCAATTGCCCTTTTCATATAATGGTAGAATAACGTGCAATGGTTGTCTTTATGAGGTATGCATGCAGGACAGGATCGCTGTCAATAGCGAAAACTTAAGACAGTGTCGATAAATACCGGAAAGTAATTGCGCTGAAAATTTGAGGGAATCGGTGCACGTGACTTTTATACCTCTAAGAATTTTTATATGATTTTGTTCTGCAAAGAGCATTTCTCGAAAAATTTAATTCTACGAAAGTCACCAGCAATTACAATAGGTAGATCTGCAATCGGTACAATAATACTTCTAATATTTGTTGTAAATGAATCGGTAGTCACAAAACCCTACGACGACCTAACTAACCCATAATATAAGTGATATATCGACGTCAAACTCAAATTATTTCCACATTCACAACTCTTTCGAAACATTTTTATCCACTAACTAATGGCTTGCATCACATTTTATTGATCGGCATAAATATGTGAAGTACGTAAACTGCAACAACCTCTTTCTATCGCATCGTTATCATTTCGTATAAATTGGAAATTTCGATGGTGGTGTACTGATATTTATGGTGATGATTCATTATTGTCTACGCGGTAGGTTGCACATTTTTACTGTTGTTAACCGACTGGAGAAGCTTTTTAATATTCAGCTCAGATCAAATTTAAAACGAAAAAGGGGTAAGGCCTTCAGCAGAACACTATATTTAGTATACAACACGAAAATGGGCCGAGGGTTAGTCATTCAATGAAATACAGTTAGATGGTCAACGTTACCAAAATATTTGCGGTAACAAATTTTCGGTTACAATCAGTTAGTATCAGCAGACAACAAGAACCAAAAAAAAAGGATTTTTTCATCAAAAACTCACTTCCTGCAAGTTGATTGGAACCGCCTTCGTTGATAAATTCATAATCTCCATCTCCATCATCATCCCCATCCGAACAACCATCAAAATCATCCGTCAGAACATCGAGATTGATTTCTTCAGGGTCCATAATAAAATCACTTCGCGTACTCTACGTTATTTATGTTGCTGTGAAAACCATTTATCAACAATGCCGCGATATATATATTTGACCCCCTAGCGACTGATGCTGGCGGTTTTCCACTATGGTTTTCACTGTTTTCACCGAAATTTTGTATTTTTTCACTCGAATTTATTGGTTTTACACTAGTAATTTGTAACTTTTGACACGAATCGAATGGTATTCGACTGTATTTGTCTGGTTTTCAGTGAAATTTTGTGGTTTTTTCACTGGAATAAGAATCGACAGCCATTTTTAATTGAAAAAATTCAATTCACTTTTTTGACATGGAATTTGTTTTTGCAATAAATAAATCACCGTAGCCACACAATATTTCCACTACACTTTCCACTCCGCACAAATATAGTCCGGTTTTATCAAATATTCGAATTGAATTTAAAAAAAATAAAATCATAGCAATCAAATGACATTAGCCATTTTTACAAAAGAGAGAAGAAATCAGAATTTGACGTTTGGTCGAAAAATTGGAATAGATCATCGAAACGTGTATAAAATTGGACTAGACAGTTTGTTTATTTTCGCGCTGAATGGTATAATCATCTGTTTATCGACAGAAATGAGGGAAATAAGGGAGGACCTCCCAGTTAACATGGTCTTACACGGTGAAATGATATGTTCAAATGAATAAAGTAAAAGATTTCTTATAAAACATATATCAAGTAAATCGTTATATGGCCTTACGAATTCCATTTCTAAAAGGTCCAACATTGAAATAATTTTCGAAAAATGCACGGATCTGTCCAGTTTGACCCAGGACATTAATGTTTATGGTTCATAAAATAGACTCAATTTATGCATGAGATCTCAAAGAATGCAATCACGACAGAGTAACTTATATCAGTGTTCGTTTGAGTTCATTTTCATACGGTGTATTAGGTTTCTTATTTGACGTTTCAAAAATAAACCGCTTCTGCCGTGATGCAACCAACACGATGCACATCCAATGACTCTTTCAAGTGTTGATTCGACAAGGAAGTGATTTGTTGACAAGAAATTTATCTTTATCTTTACTATACTGTCCGTAAATACAGCCTATTGAACTTAAATTTGCGCCACGTTTTTCCAGAATAGGAAAAAATTAGAAAAACTCAGATTTTGAAAATTTAGGCTACATCCGTGATCTTTGAACATTATGCTTTTAAATGACCACGCCCATGCCCAGACCTATGCTCGTACGCGTTGGAAAAGCGATTTCTGACAAACCGCAAATTGGAACCTACAGCATCCGTAGATTCGTAACATCTATGCTTTTGTGAACATTTTGTCCACCATAATTTTTTGGTTATGTCTCTATGGATGAAGTTCTGACCTTGGAACTATCGGACAAGGGCGGCAAGGACTGGAAGTGATGAATTTATCCTGTGATGTGCGAGGTGCAAATTACTGTAATTATGACACAAGTTGTATACAACGTTTTATGCCACAGAGGCATCCAAAGTTTGCAAATTTTGCATATTATGATGTTGAGTGGCATAATGTATGTTTTGGTCCTTCTTTTCATGACGAAAATGTCGGAACTGTCAGATGATATTAGGAATTCTTCTATCCAAAGACACGATTGCTGCAACTGTCAATGAACGCTAGGACCAAAGTGTCTTTTCAGTTTTCAATGTCTCGTGTCCGTTAACGCAATAAACTTACTCTGAAAATTTCGTCAGTCAAGAGTGATCTGACCAACCCAAAAGTTGGAGCCTGGTTATTAACACTAAACTTTTCTGCTGGGAATCGATTGTGCGTCACCGGGCGGCGACGTTTGACAGACATTTTTGACATCAAAAAGTATAAATCCGATCTTTCAGTATTCGTATTGGTCCTTCTGCCACATGTATATTACATCAGATTTTTAAATCTTGCATTTGAAGCGGTTTCGCATATATTATTGAAGGTAGTACTGTGAAAAGTGAAGCTGTAATGTGTCTATTTTGGGCTATAAGTGGAAATTAAACGGAAATGTGTCCACTTCAACGCCAATTTCCATTCGAAAAGTGTTGAACAGGAATAACCTAACTTTCGATTAATTGACGTTTACACAAAATTTACATTCTGAGCAGCAGGCAATGTTTCGGTCAAATTGCTAAATGAGAATTTAATCATTTTTACAGGAAATTAGGTCGCACACGAACAGTTTAGCAGAATGGTGGTGTTATCTTGTCGATTTTACAAAGAAAAGTATCCAGAGGTGAGAGAGATGCGACTTCATTTTCAGATGTTTTGTTTACTTGTTTCACCTAATGCATACCTTGATAAACCGACTGCGTCTCTTTCGAATTAGGTCGAAGATGTGGTCATGGTCAATGTGCGAGCAATCGCCGAAATGGGCGCATACGTTTACCTACTGGAATACAAGTTAGTATCTCCGTTGTCGATGAAAACCACTTTTCGTATTCTAAAAAGCGACTTTTGTGTACTCCCAATAGTGCCATCGAGGGCATGATCTTGCTATCGGAATTGTCCAGACGTCGTATTCGATCAATAAACAAATTGATCCGTGTCGGCAAAACTGAACCGGTCGTCGTCATTCGTGTGGACAAAGAGAAAGGTTTGTGTGAAATTTTGATCTGATTTGGATGCTTAGATGCCAATGACATTCACGCTCGTTCAGGTTACATTGATTTGTCGAAGCGTCGTGTATCGGCCGAAGATGTTGAAAAGTGTACGGAACGTTTTGCCAAAGCCAAGGCGGTGAATTCAATATTGCGACACGTAGCCGATATTTTGAAGTTCGAGTCGAATGAACAATTGGAGGAATTGTACCAAAAGACGGCTTGGCATTTCGAGGAAAAATATAAGAGCAAAGCAGCCGCTTATGATGTTTTCAAGCAAGCTGTGATGTGAGTAGACCGAAAAAATGCGCTGGGTGCACTTTCCATATGATTCCTTAACTTGACTCTTTCGTCCCTCAGTGATCCATCGATTTTGGATGAATGTGGTTTGGAAGAGAATACGCGGGACGTATTGTTGAACAACATTCGAAGGAAGTTGACTTCACAAGCGGTCAAAATTCGTGCTGACATTGAGTGTGCTTGCTATGGCTACGAAGGTATCGACGCAGTGAAGGCTGCTCTCCGATCCGGTTTGGAACTGTCGACGGAAGAACTTCCAATCAAAATCAATCTCATTGCTCCGCCACTCTATGGTGAGTTTTCATTTCCGAGAATTGATTAAGAGAAAGAAAAGGTTTCGAGGGCAGGGATATGCAATTCATCGGATGACCTGTGAAAGATCGAGTGAAACCCTGTTTTATGTGTCATCCGAATAGAATCAACGAACTCCGATTCATTATTCGTTTTTGCGTTTTTTTCAGTGATGACCACATCGACACCGGAAAAAGTAGATGGGCTCAAAGCTCTAGAGGGAGCTATCGAAAAAATTAACGAAACTATTACCAAGTTGGGTGGCGTCTTCAAAGTGCAAATGGCGGTACGTTTGATTCGATTGAGAAAAATAATTTGGAAATCGATGAAAAAAACTAAGAAAATTTCTCTCCCCAAACAGCCGAAAGTGGTCACTGCTACTGATGAAGCCGATTTGGCCAGACGAATGGAACGAGCCGAGGCTGAGAATGCCGAAATCGATGGCGACGAAGACGAAGAAGAGGAGGAGGGAATGAAATTCGATGGTGAAGGGAATGGCGAAGGCGACGAAGATGATGATGCAGCTGGTAGTGAAGCCGACGAACCAACTGCAGAAAAATAACCGCCATTCGTTGACAATCGTTTTGTGGTGGTGCATTTTGAATAAAAAAAAGTTTTGTTTCGCTGCGCTGATGGAAAAATCATTTTTTGTAATATCAAAAGTATGTGGACACATAAACTGGGTGTTTTCATTTACCGTTCGAGCCTGGTTAAAAGCGTTGCGTTCCTGTATATGTGAAACACAGCTTGAGATACGTGTCGTGATACAGACAACAGAACACACTTTAGATTCAGAAGTGGTCCAGTCTTTGGATGGAAAGATGTTAGACTTGCAGACCTTGCAGATAATTCAGAAATGCTAACAGTCATAGGGGGAATAATAAGATGACTAAATAACACTCGACGGCAAAGATCATAGTACAGCGAGGAAAACTGTCAAAGAGAGGACCAAAAATACATGCCGTTCGCCAGGTAACACAGTTCTTGTACACAAATAACGTCTGTGGTTCCACTGCATCCGTTTCATAAAAAAATAGAAAGTCATAGGAATGGTGCAAGAGGTATCTAGGGTGTAGTGAGTTCAAATATCCACTCCAAAAGTCTTCATTACTTATCGAAGAAAAACAAAAATTACTCATTCGTGTCTACCTTTGATATTGTACTAACGATAGGTCGTGAAGACCTATGGTGTGGTTATTTGAACTCACGGCACCCTTAGATACCTGGTGCACCAATATTTGTCCTGTTCCCATTACTTTCCATTTTTGTGAAGCGGCTGCAGCGGAACCATAGACGTCGTTTGGACCAGCTGATCCATGTTTACTACTCAGGGCCCCGAAACCTGTGCAACGCACCATTCGTGTATATTCCAAAAGCTTGAAATTGTTGCCTTGTAAATCGTTGTATGATGATTGGCAGTGCTGTAGTGTATCAGTCTGGGTCAGCATTCATCCGAGCAAAAAAAAATCAAAAAATTAAGTTCGGTCACATTACTCCGTGTATTTTCATCAAAAAGTTGAATTTTCTCTTGACAAAATGGTTCGAATTCTCTCCCGCTCTCAAAATCTACCCGCTAATCATTGTACGTTAATCGGAACGTTTTCTCGTTGTCTCGCTTCAGTGAATCATGCATCTTCGAAATATTGTCGATCTGTGCGGTAATTTGCGACGCTGACGATTCGATCCATTGTAACGAGCTCATATGAGCGTTCAAAATCAAACCAATCTGCACGATTGGATCATCGTTCGCGTTGTCGTTTTTGTTCGCCTCATTCAGATGTTCGATGACTTCTTTCAGATCTTCGGACATCTGTCTCAACTGTGTGTCCAGATTTTCGGCTAGGATGTAGGTCTGCGCCTTTTCCACATCAATGTGAGACGATTTGGTGAATTCTTCTTGCAGCGGCTTGATGCAATCATCCAGTTCGGAATGTTGTGCAGAAATGAATTCGAGTTCCTGTTCCAATGCTTGTTGCTCAATTTTCACCTTTTCGACCGCATCGTTGATCGACATTATTTTGTTACTGTTGCTAATCAGCATATTGTCCCAGGAGTTCACCTGCGTCGCTTGATTCATGAATATTTTCTCTTGTTCCTCCAACTCCAACGTCCATTTGTTGATCAGTTCTTCGAGCTGACAGAAATTCAATTGGTTGGTATTGGCCGGAACGGATGATAGCGTTGTGGTGGGAACGGATGATAGACTTGCTGTTGTGCCAGAGGTTGTGGCTGCGGTAGGCACTCCAAATGTGCTGTTGACTGTTGACGTAGCTGGCATGGAAAAGCCTGTAGTCGGTTGAGCCGATTGTGTTGTGATTGTTGTTTGAAATGGTGAAGAAGATGAAATCGGTGCTGCTAATCCTAAATTTGTTGCCGGTTGGGTACTTCCGAATGTCAAGCCGGGGTTTGTGTTACCGAAATTCATTTTTAAGTTTAATTTTGTGCTAGTTCTCGTTGAAATTTAACTCGATTTGAATCAGCAATGCAGTGTACACTTTTCTACCGCCTAGTCTGTCAATATGTTTTAGGTTATGTGAATTACGTTTCCCAGACGAGGTAATTAGAAAATGTAGTAGATCAGACCCAGCAGCTTTTGTTGCAAATTTTATTTTACTTGAAATACCGGAAAATTCTTCAAAATATAACTTTGGTGTTTTGTTGTGGTTTCGCAGGAAACATTCACTATTATAATCCCGTAGAATATGTATCCGTTTTCTGTAGATGTTTCCTTACAGACTGAGTGGTAAGGTCAGTAAAAAATTGCTATAAAATCGCGGACATCCTAAATTGTCGTGTTTCTAAAATTGACTCTACCAACGCACTCCGAGAACAGGCACGTGAACAGAATTAAATAAGAGGCCTCCACGATGCAGTAGTCTAAAATTCTCATATAAATTCAGTTTTTTATGTTGGTTTAGGCCACTGCGTTACGCACGTTCCATACAAAATAAGAGGCAAATTGACCGTTAAAAAAATCTGTTCTTGTGCCTATTGGAGTGCGTTGACTCTACTTACACTAGTATATGAACCATATCCCTAAGGCTACCAAAATACACCTATTACTCACACCTATTACTCGCTCACAACACAACGTCTACTTTTACAGAACTTTTACATAATTTCACACACCTTTACATATCTTTATATAAGAACCACAAATATCCTCAAATTTTGAGCCACCCTAACGCTTAACATCGAACAAGTTTTGAAACCACCAAAAGAGTAGAATACTTTTAGCAGAACAACGCTCATGCAAAGTGAGTCACAATTAGACACCTTCTCATTTAAAGCACTTAAGTCCTTCCACAACCACGCATTCCACTTTTTAAATTCAAATCGGCTTTCGAAATTTTGCTGGACATCACTTATCACTTACAGTCCCTTTCGGAACTAACCTACTACCACCAAATCCCAAAAGCCCAGAAGGAAACCCTAAATTCTACCGAAGCTCTAAAACACATCTGGGGACTAATTGAAGCGGGAAGAATTTGAGCCTGAAAACACTAAAATCTTGAAATTTTGGATGTACATTTTTACCAGAAAAGTGATTACTTCATGTTTCAGAAGATCCTACAACATTTAACCGAACATATCTAAAAAAAAATCCGATGCAAAAACGATTTTATTCTCCTTGTTCTAGTTGGTAGAGACTCCGGACCTATTTTCCCGAAAATTCCCCATTTTCCCAACAATAGATCGAAATGGTCTTGTTAGTTGTTTTAGAGCTAAATCGACTACATTAGGATAGTATTTAGGGAAACTGGAATTCTAGAATTTTCGGGAATTTCTGGAATTATCGGATTATTTTGGTTGTCTGGAATATTCCTGCTCCCAGGCTATGTACTGAGGATTTGTTTTCGATTTTTTTTTATTTATGAAACGCACGCTTTGGTAATTTTTAGCCCCGTACGAAGTACAAAGGGGCTTATAGGATTACGATGCCGTGTGTAATTGATGGAATTCGAAGCAGACGGTAAGGGCAAAGTGTTTGCCTATGTTCATAGATGACGAATCTGCAATAAAAATTTTGTCTGTCCGTCTGTCCGTCTGTCACGTCGATATCTTGAGTAAATCAAATCCGATTTCAAAATTTTTTTTTCCCTGAAAGATAGTCGAAATAGTGAGGCTAAGTTCGAAGATGGGCATATTCGGGTCGGCCCTTCGTGAGTTAGGGCCACCTAAATGATTTAAGGTCTTTTGGTGATATTTATGGCAAAATAAACGATGGAAATGTAAATGACACGGCAAATGATAGGTATTGTCAATACCAATCCAGGAAAAAAAAGTTTTTTTTTAAATCGGGTGAGTGGACCGTGAGTTAGGGCCTTAGAAGTGAAATGCTACTAGGGCCCTATGTGTATTTTACATAGAACTCGAGTAAATTTCATTCGTTTTTCGTAATTTTTGTTTGATTTGGAAGGTAATCGAATGCCGAATAGAATGTTGTTGAAAAAAAATTAAATTTGGGTCCTTGGCCTAAGGCCGCTACTAGGGCCCTATGTGTATTTCACATATAACTCGAGTAAATTTCATCCGTTTTTCGTAATTTTTGTTTTCATTTGGAAGGTAATCAAAGGCCGAATAGAATGTAGTTGAAAAAAAATTAAATTTGGGTCCTTGGACTAAGGCCACTACTAGGGCCCTATGTGTATTTTACATATAACTCGAGCAAATTTCATCCGTTTTTCGTAATTTTTGTTTCATTTGGGGGGTAATCAAAGGCCGAATAGAATGTAGTTGAAAAAAATTTTAAATCTGAGGCCGATACTAGGCCCTTCAAAAAAATAAAATTTTAGGGCGATTTGAAATTTTTGTTTCATTTGAAAGGAACGTCGTACGGGGCTTCGTAATTGCGCTATGCGCAATTTGTTAGATGTACATATTACATAATAATTTTACTTTAACTACTTTAACCGGCGCAATAGTCTTACGGTCAAAGTAGGGTGACAGACGCACTAGGGTCACGTACGCAATAGATATACGGGTTTGTACGGGGCTCAGTCGCAGCAAACGCTCCGACTGTTCTGATGGCTCGTTTTTTACAAAAATGTGCAGTTTCTCTGATTATTTTGTTATGGGTCTTTGACCTCTTTCTATTTTCGCAATAATTATTACATAATCATTCGGTTCTGCTATTATCTCTGCAACATTTTCTGATGTTTTACGTGTATTATCTAGAATAAGTCAAAGACAGATAGTATACCACTAAAGGTCACGCTGCGATAAAAAGAAACTAAAACTTTTCATACTCTGGACAAGGCACATATAAACAAGACAGTTCTTATGGAAACCTAACACACGTTGTTGGTAACCAGAAGTGAAAAGTGATTGAATAATATGTGGAACAAAAATTTGTTGTTGAGTTGCTTCATAGTGATATCATTCGTCGCTTTCATTCAATGCAACGACGATGAATTCAAGTGTTTTGAGTTAGGCAAACGACCGAAAGTCATGAAAATTATACCCTCGAGCAAAGGTGCTTTACCGGGCACAACAGCAGAGATCACGTTAGCCCGTCACCATATTATTCCATACAACTTTTTGCGGACATTTTTCAACTTTGCCGCCAGTGCGAAAGATGTTAGCAGTGTCCTGAGAAGTGCTATTAATGAAGAAATTAAGAAAATATTAAAAACATATGTAAATGATAAGAAAGTAGTTTCCGCCAATCTTTGTAAAGCGATAGCTGGAAAAGATCAACATGACACTGCAATAAGAGCGCTTCAAATATTTTACACATGGCTACCCGGCAATATATTCTATGGACCAGAAGGGAAGTATAGAAGTGATGATCCGGCCGATTTCTTTGAGCGTGATAGCTACGAAATAATTGGCGACGAGTATTACAAAGATTTGGGCAACCTTTACGTCCAGATGGTTAATTTCGTCGAGAGTCCGAAATTTCGAAGTGTTAACTTTTTCAAACGAATTACAAAAGGTTTACAATCACTATTCAAAGATCGATCACCATTCGAATACATTCAACAGCAATGGGAAAAAGACCCAAAGAAAGCAGGCAAGTACCGGATCCAACGTGTGGAACGAGAGGACGAAATTAAACTTCCAAAGGAGCCAATAGAGCCGAAGGGCGCAGATTGTTTTGCGGCAGAGCTGGTTGAGATCACAAAGTCGGTCGGAGGCAGGTGTTTGTCGGATACAACTAAAACAGAATTGTAATTTTTGCAAAGACGTTGAGGACGTAGCTGTGATCATATTTGCTATTATAATTAACATTTTTTGGTTATACTGCAATAGTCAAGAACATACAAACGAATTCAAGCAATGCCAAATTTAGATTTTATTGATTTTGGTGGATTTTATTGATTTTGGTGGATTTTATTGATTTTGGTAGATTTTATTGAATGAATAATAGAATTGACGGAAATAACGTTTGTTTCATTAAAAGTGATGGTGTCAAGGATTCATGAAATAATGAAATTCACATTTTTCAGTACTGACAGCAGATTTAAATCGCCAATAACTATGCATTTTATATAGTCAAATGTGTGTTCTACGTGAACCGGATTTCAACCTGAACCTGTACCAAAATTCATTTTCGACCCGAAGTGCATTTTTGTCGAGTTATTGACTATTTAAATCTACTGGCAGCAATGAAACATATAGCTACACCTTAAGGTCTATTTTGTCGTAGCTGACGTTAACAGATGAAATATAAAAGTTTCCAAAGGTACATCGAACCGATCTCTTGAGTTTAAATTTTCGTAGTTGACACATCGATTTCAGCAAATACCCGATGAACTTAGCTTAGAATTTTTTTCCCTCTTTTTTCAACGTTATTCAATCCACAAATACAATCCACATGAAATCACATTGAAACATAGCTCGATTACACATACACTTATGTGCGCGAGATAGCAGTATCAGTATGAATGTGTGTAACATGTGCGAAGTACGTACATGGTATGTTCGAAATCTTTTATTTGGATTGAGAAACTGTGGTATGTAAGTAAAAGGAATAAAAGTTTCTAAGCTAAAATTTACTACTGTAGAACTGAACTAAACACAGAATTTTCAAGAAAGGCCTCCCATCGATGCAGTAATAAAAAGTTTTCTATGTGCTATGGTTTTAGAAAATTGGTCTTAGTTATCTTTGCGGATGCGGAGTGAAGTTATTCCACCATACAATAGTCTAAGAAATTTGTTAATGTATTGTCCGTTGACAAGTAGATCGCCACCGGCTTCTGGTGGGTTTTGGTTTTTGTTTTTTATACGTTGAACGTTGCCACACGTTATTGATAATTTCAAGATATTTTAATTGAGAGGTTACGTTGATCGCTTGGTGAAAAAGGACTTCACCTAGCACAAACTAAAGACCTTGTACATATGTTTGACATTGCAATGTGGGCAACATAGAGAGGCTGAATTTCAAAACCCACCCAAAACCCCGTGCTTCCATCTACATACAAAACACATACCGAACGAGCCAATCTTAATCTATAGAACGTACAAATGACGCCGTTATTGCGGTCGTACATTTTTCTAAAAGGAAAATTTTAGCCTACATTTACGTGTCTCGTATTTCATTTTTGATGATATCTTTTCATCATAATCCTTTTTGAAAAATGTACGACTGCAATAACGACCACGAATGTGTTAGCTTTTAAAAATTAATTTTGGCAAGGTTAATATAGTGAGGAGGTAATGCCATCCAGACGTGCGGTGTAGCACATAAGTTCGATGCCACTTGTGTTTTCACAAAATATTTTTGCTATCTCACGACAGATGGCTCGAGTTTCTATTCCATTTTTTGTTTTTAACGAAGGGAGGAGACACATCTGATTCGGTTACATATGGCATGACCGATTACCTCCTCACTATATTTACCTTGAGTTTTGGTTGTATTTGTTTCAAATTTTCATAAACTATTCAGTTTTCTCAGAGCAGCTGGTCAGCTGCTACAACCAAATCTATTTTCTGTTGAAAACACATTCGTGGTCGTTATTGCGGTCCTATATTTTTGAAAAAGGATTCTGGTGGATAGATATCAAAAGTAAACTAAAATCCAGCATTTAAAAAACGTCCAAATGAATGCTTTTCAGCAAAGCAGCGATGCCTTTTAATTGGCTGCACGTTTTTATTGCATTGATCAAATAATTTCATTTTATGTTAAGATACTAATTCCATCATATATTCATTCAGTTAACACAAACAATAAAGAAACAAGAAATTTGATTTTCATTTAAAATTTAACAATCTAACTAATTTGCTTAAACTTCCTTCATCCAAACAGTTAACTCAATTAATTTAAATTTGTAAAAGGATAACCATGAAAGAGCAATTTGCGTCATCCAGAACAAATTTAACTTCATAAATCATAAAAGTATAACTAATTAAATTACGAACCGACATTTTCAAAACATTCCGGCTATGTAACGTGCTGTATTTATATAGGATCGCTTCGCACTCTATGCAACGAAAATATCCTCGTCTGAAAGCCTAAAATACTCATATCCAACGAATCAAATTCCATGTTCATTATCTTACATTTAGTCAATTTGTTAAATAATCTTAGTGGAAGAAGAAAGGTATAATACCAAAACCATTCATATAATACTATTATATGAATGGTTTTGGTGGCAAACGGTCTACGGTGGGTGGATTGTTTTTTTTTCTATTTTCTCTCTACTACACAGGACTTTATGGTTACAACTGCACCGTTTAATATGCTTTTTATTTTATTATTATGAGCCATTACATTGTTTTATGGCATCAATTAGAACTTTTAGCTACGACATCAAAATGACTGAATACTTTCCATTTTTTGGAATGATGTTATCTCCGGTCATCTACCCGATCACCACGAATCGCTTAACCATACAAACATTTATATTCATACCAAGGAAGTTTTATCTGAACAAAGGAAGCTAATTTATAGTCGGAAAATATATCTGATACGTCGCTTTACCAGACTGAATAATTCATCATCAATTAATGCTTTCAAATTTCGATGGAAATATTCTATTCTTATAATACTTGAGAAATGATAAAAATATGAATTTTAGTTTATTGCGATGGATGGGATATAAAATATATTCTAAGCAGTGCCTCCTTTTCCGTATGAGTTACTCCTTACCCTTGGCGCCCAAAAGAATTTGGTGCCCTAATCTACAAAAATCGTTTCCTTTTTGAGTCACCCAGAACATTAATATAGCTGGCCCTCGGACGGGATGACTAAGTGGTTACGTATTGGCCTTCTACCAGGGTTCGTTTTTCGTGGCATACAATTCCGCATGGATTACATCGCATTAGTAACGTCCTAAAGTTCACTCAAGCTTCATAATTTGGGTGGCTGACGTAGCCTTTATACGATTAAATTGTATGTATGTCTAGTCTACATTTAGGGTTGATATCAATTAATTTGCATACTTTGAGGCGTTGATCGGAAGTCATGTTAAGCCGGTGGTCTAGACTGCACTTGTTATTGGCCGTAAAAGGTTGTTAATGAAGTCTCTTAAGAAACAAATCAACCGTTTACATTTGGCCCCCATTTAGAAACTGCCCTCGGGCGCCAAAAGGAAACTAAATACGACACTGATTCTAAGTCCGTTTGAAATAATTGATTTCAATTAATTATTCAGTCAGAACTGAATATGTATTTTAACAAATTGCTACCCAGGACCGACCTAAGCGTTTTCGATATTTTTATTGAAGAAAATTCACCAAGAAAAATTATTTAATTGATTGGATTTTGTGCTAGCCAATGGGGTTGGATGCATTTGAATGGAAATAAATAAATAAATAAATATTTCATAGAGTCTATCTCTATGGGTACTGTAACTTGTTTTGTCCTATGATTTGTATGGTAGCACGAACCAAGATATTACTGAAATACATGCAATAGCACGAACTTAGATCCGCATAACATAACACGAGGCTGGATCATTAATGAAGTATAAATTATGCTTTATTATTAATTATTTGTTCAAGAAACTGTTAATTAATCAAACAAACTTTGGTTTAACACCGAATCCAAGTAAATACCAAGGCTGCAAACTTTGTAAGCCTTGGTAAATACCGACAACATAATGTTCAATTTCAAATGTTATCAAACAGCCTGATCGATAACTTACCTCAAGTGTTACTTCATGTATAAATACAACTAAACGTTGTAAACAGTAGACACATGCTATGTTCGTCCATAGATGAACTTAAAGACTTTAAGTTAAAGTAGCAGAGACAGGTTATAGCTTGTTTTTGGATTGGTTAGTATCATAGAACTGTTCCTAGCATTGACGTAGAAAAGATTTGAGGGCTGATGGCTTTGCATTTCTTTCGATGAGGCAGAAGCTATGCGTATACACGTTTCCACACATACATGTATCCGGAGACTTTTTTACGTCGGACATACGAGTGTTAATGCTAGGGCCAGTGCTATGTTAGTATGAAAGCCGTGTATGTTTGTGGACCAGCTGTGTTCAGTAAAAAATTTAGAGTAAATAAATCAATGGCAGCCTCTCAACGTTCGCTAATGCATTCTTTGGATATATCATCTTCTCTTATCGAAGCGACGACAAAAATTTATGATGTTTTTGAGTTAACGTGGTGTTCATTACATGAATAGCTAAATGTCGTATTAGCGAATTAATAGAATTGAAAGAAAGAATGAATTACCTGTGCCAGCAGCGGTAAAAATTACAACTTTCATTTCTGCAAATGAAATTTTTTATTTAACAGTATTTTACATTATTTATAAATATTTCTGTATTTCTGTATCATTCATATCCAAAGAAATGTTTAAACCCATAGAGTTACACACGAGAGTTGGCATAGTGGTGCTGTCGATCAGAGGAACCACAAAAATATATGGGAAATCAGACATGTTGAAATAATAACAGCGCCACCTTGATATCACTCGAGTGTAACTCTATGGCTTAAACATAGCATTATGCAAATGAAGTGGAGAATTTTGTTTTAATCTGTCAAAAAACAGAGGTCAAATCAAGTAACTAATTTGATAATGATCCAATGTGCACGGCTGACTATTACGTACCAAAGCAATACATTTTTAAGCAGCTTCAGACTTTCCTACAAGAATAATTGAAGTATTCAATTTGAAGTACTACACTACCCAGCTCAGCTAATTATTGTCTCTAGTAACTAGTACGAGTAAGAATGATTTTTTTCTGTCTCCGCGCTGTTCCGTTGCTCAAAAGCGTAAGCACAGAGCTCATGCACTTCTAGAACACTTATTCCACTTATTCGCATATTTTTGTTCCAGTTACGTAAATAGTTAGTTAATACCAAAGGTCTAAAGAAACACCTAGTGTTGATGCAAAATCTTTTACTTCATTTGTTTTAACATACATTTGTTGCCATTTTTGTCAATCTAGACTTTTTTTTTACTTTTTATACTGAAGGTCTGCTTAGAAGTTGATCAAGAAGGACTCTCAATTTACTTACCAAGGTCTTCTTCGTTTTTACGTACATAAAAATTCCTAGGATTCGTAGGTGGGTCAAAGTCGAATTTCTGCAGTACTTTTACTTACCAAAAATATTTTTTATTTCTTATGAAAAAACACAATTCTTCAAATTGGCTCCAGTTCCAATTGTCAGAGTCAATTACTGTGCTTAGAAACTTTTGTGAAATCTGAGAAAAATATCCAAAAATGAAATTGACATCAAAATTTTTATTCCTTTTATTTCATTTTACATCGATACATTTAATGCATAGACAAGTATAATGACCTGATAGATGCAATGCACATAAAAGGTAGAACAATTAAAAAAATATCGAATACAATAAATAAGTATTTGGGTACATAAAAAGTACATTATACATTTTCACCATAAATTGTTTGGTTTTGTTCTGCTTCATCTTATGAATATATAACAACCACTTTTTCGTTACGGCTTTTCCTCTGTATAGTTTTTAATCTTCTTAATGCCTAAGTTATTTTATGAGAAATATTAGACATTACACAAAATACAAAGTTCAATTTATCATAAAAAAATACGTTTTATCGCAAACAGCAACGCACTTCAAGCAAAAGTGCTTCGAGTGACAGGTGACAAATAGAATATCATTTTGTATGAAATTATTTTTACAGTGCCAAAATTTGTATGATACACTGTCTGGTTTCAGTACTCTATTTCGAGTACCACTCATGGTTGAAGTGCGATGAATACAGTAAATAACGAAGCTCACCTCTTCGTCTTAAAAAGTGTTTATAGAATAACGGTACATTAGGTGTACGCGAATGATTCGAAATTGTTGTTTTGATCGTTGCGAAGTTTGTAGCCTTGAGCTTGAGCCAAAAGCAAGTGCTACAATCAAGCTAGACAAAAACTACAATTAGGAATCATTTAAGTACTGTGTTCCTACGGTATAGAGCTCTTGTGTAATGAAATTAACGGAGAACGAATGATATCCATAACAAATTGAAAATTAGTTCTTTGTATATCAGGAAATAAACTCGTACTTGAGACAACAAAGAGGCAAGTATCGAGTACCGCTTTCATCTCACTATCTCACACTTGCATTTAATGGGATTGCATTTTAAGGCAATCCGAGCAAATATAAATTTGTGTTATTTACTCAAGAATGTGATGATTTTTACCAAAGTTAAAGAAGTTATAACTTCTATCGATCTATTATAACTTTTATGATTTGGTACAAAATCCACAACAAAAATCAAACAACAAACAAATTAAAAAGAAATAAATTTACATAACTAGGGGTAAACAGATGAAAAGTAGAGTTCGTGTGAATTTTGTTGATCCGAGGCGAAGCCGAGGACAATAAACACACGAAAACGAGACTTTTCATTTTTATCCCGAGTTATGTAATGGATTTTACATGCTGAGAGCTTCGAAAGAAGTGCTTGAAACATGAAAAGTACGGTTTTCGACGCATGTAGCATGTAAATTAATAAGAAATAAATTTACATAACTAGGGATAAACAGATGAAAAGTAGAGTTTTCGTGTGAATTCTAATGATCCGAGGCGAAGCCGAAAGCAGTGCTTGAAACATGGAAATTACGATTTTTGACGCATGTACCATTACATGACAGTTTGCCACCACCGAAAATGATTCATTACATGAACAATATTTTCGGATCATTTTTAGCGTACACGTGAATTTCTTTGTGATAAGCAACTTTGCTGTGTGGCTGGCAATTACATTGGATGCAGGTACGTAAATTAATTCGAAAACAACCTTGTGATTCTCGAAGACTCATCCGTGTGTTGAGCAATTTGAGCAATTTTGTGGAAGCTTGTAATGAATTACTTTCGCAGCGTCCCATGTCTCCACCATTTAAAACCAGGAAATAAATTATTTTCAACATTGTCGGCATGAAAAGTACTATGACTAAAAATAGAATTCAAATACGTTTACCCGCCTCCACCTGATTGCGATCTGATCTTCAGATATATAACATTATGTTAAATGCAACATGGCAGGTGTAAATGGATTTTCATATATTTGTCGCTCAATAAAGCGAAATTTACTTCGATTTCAACGAAAAGAAGGATTTGCATTTCACACAAAAAAGTGAGAACAGTACCCACATAAGAAACATATAAAACAGTTCATTTAATTCGGCGAACACTGTTGTCGAATAATGCACCTTACTGTAGAACTGTAAAAGTGCATAAGAAAATATATACTCACAGTGCTTCCGGCTTCGCCTCAAACCATTTACCATTCATCGAACATAAAGCACACTTTGCAGTTATTGTAAAAAGTGAAGTTTTCAAAAATGAGGATATAAAACCTTATTCATAACTTGTGCCTTAATTTTGCGCATAATGTCTGCATATTGTCCTTTTATTAGACTTTCATATACCGGTAACAACAACATATTGCGGGCATTTTTATCGAATTTGCAACTAGAAGATTGATATAGAAAATCTGTTACCTCATTTGTTGTCACATACCATTTTCTATAATAAGATCTTACAGTCAATTCTCATTCATTTCATATTTATCGTCGATAAAAGGAAACTATCTTGTGCGAAAGAACGTATTTTCTTCATGACAAACAAACTTTTCTTACATCCATCGGTCATCAGAAAGCACTTCCCTGTAAATACAATTGAAATCATATGTATTTCTCGCATGATCCTCACATATTGTATACGGAGCCAATATATTTTTCCGCTAAATGTATCAACTATGGCCTATAATTAAAAATTCAATTTATCTCAGTTAATTGTGTGATGCAATGTAAAGTGTCTACTGGGTACAATCAATTAAATTTCCATTTATAAATGTAAAATAGATCCGTTTCCAATTTCAAATTTGTATGCACGGTCAATGGTCCGTCGCGTCGCAGAGATTTAATTACAAAAGAAGAAATGAAATGACTAGAAGACTGTTTGAACTACAAACTAATGATTTTACGACAATTGTAATAAATTTTCATTTTTCACTGGCTCCAGTTCAGCCGGAAGTGGTGGACTAGGATTACGAGACGACACATTTGATACGGCTGTTACAGTGGTCGCCGTCGTAATTTCGTTGAACATATTTGTGCAGCGTGTTGTTAACGTAAATTGTGACTCTGAGCTACGGCAATCTTTGGTCTTTCGCGGCAGAACACTATTTTCCATTTTCAATTGTGCGTTCACGTCCTTGGTGGTCGCACAGGTGCACGCTTTCAAGAAGCTCTTTTTGAAATTATCACTCAGATATGCATACAAAATTGGATTGATAGCTGAATTGATGTAGCCTAAACAGCCGACAATAAGGAAAATGGTCACTTCCAGTTTCGAGCTGCACATTGAGGTCGATATCATCAGCGATACTTGAGATATCCAATAAGGCATCCAACACATTATATAAACGGTTATGACTGTTAGCACAAGTTTGGTCACCTTTTTATGCGACCGTCTCTTTCCTTTTGATTTGTTTGTCTTCTTTGCCATTGAACGCAATTTTTTAATCACCGAAAAGTAGAAGAAACTAATGAAAACAATCGGAACGGCAAAACCCAGAACCAGGGCATAAATTGTAAATGAAAATCCCGATGAATGGGTGTCACTGTCCGGCCATAGTACATTGCAGGTGTATGCACCGGTTGTCTTTTCGGCTATGTCTGCGTACATCATAATGGGTAGCATGATTAAGACAGACGTCACCCATGCCAATATAGACACAATGCGCGATACCATTGGTGTACGGTACTTCGGCGATGATATGTGATGACAGATTGCTGATGGGAATGAAAAGTTTTTAATTAAAAATCTTTACTACAACGAGTCAGTTTCGTTCGATTCTGAACGTAATTGAGAACCAGGAAAACTTACGATGAAACACCTCATCGAAACTAAATTTTTGGAACTCATAAACTTCCAGTAATAACAGGTTCCACAATTGATAGAGATTTACAGCTCTGTTCGAGAGTGTCAACTTCTCGAAAATTACAACTGCTCGAAAGTTACAACTGCTCGAAAGTTACAACTGCTCGAAAGTTACAACTGCTCAACAGTTACAACTGCTCAACAGTTATAACTGCTCAACAGTTACAACTGCTCAACAGTTACAACTGCCCAACAGTTACAACTGCTCAACAGTTAAAACTACTCGAGAGTTACAGCTACTCGAGAGTTAAAACTACTCGAGAGTGAAAACTACTCGAGAGTGAAAACTACTCGAGAGTTAAAACTACTCAAGAGTTAAAACTACTCAAGAGTTAAAACTACTCTGGAGTTAAAACTACTCGAGAGTTAAAACTACTCGAGAGTTAAAACTACTCGAGAGTTAAAACTACTCTAGAGTTAAAACTACTCGAGAGTTAAAACTACTCGAGAGTTAAAACTACTCGAGAGTTAAAACTACTCTAGAGTTAAAAATACTCGAGAGTTAAAACTATCCGAGAGTTAAAACTACTCGAGAGTTAAAACTACTCGAGAGTTAATCAGGCTGTTGATTGTGTTTGTTTTTGTTGTTGATGTTAATTTAGTTAGGGACCGAGGAGCAAGAGAGTTAAAACTACTCGATAGTTAAAACTACACGAGATTTAAAACTACTCAAGATTTAAAACTACTCAAGAATTAAAACTACTCTAGAATTAAAACTACTCTAGAGTTAAAACTACTCGAGAGTTAAAACTACTCGAGAGTTAAAACTACTCGAGAGTTAAAACTACTCGAGAGTTAAAACTACTCTAGAGTTAAAACTACCCGAGAGTTAAAACTACTCGAAAGTTAAAACTACTCGAGAGTTAAAACTACTCGAGAGTTAAAACTACTCGAGAGTTAAAACTACTGCTCGAAAGCTAAAACTACTCGAGAGTTAAAACTACTCGAGAGTTAAAACTACTCTAGAGTTAAAACTACTCGAGAGTTAAAACTACTCGAGAGTTAAAACTACTCGAGAGTTAAAACTACTCGAGAGTTAAAACTACTCTAGAGTTAAAAATACTCGAGAGTTAAAACTATCCGAGAGTTAAAACTACTCGAGAGTTAAAACTACTCGAGAGTTAAAACTACTCGAGAGTTAAAACTACTCAAGATTTAAAACTACTCAAGATTTAAAACTACTCAAGAATTAAAACTACTCTAGAATTAAAACTACTCTAGAGTTAAAACTACTCGAGAGTTAAAACTACTCGAGAGTTAAAACTACTCGAGAGTTAAAACTACTCTAGAGTTAAAACTACTCGAGAGTTAAAACTACTCGAGAGTTAAAACTACTCGAGAGTTAAAACTACTCTAGAGTTAAAAATACTCGAGAGTTAAAACTATCCGAGAGTTAAAACTACTCGAGAGTTAAAACTACTCTAGAGTTAAAACTACTCGAGAGTTAAAACTACTCAAGATTTAAAACTACTCAAGATTTAAAACTACTCAAGAATTAAAACTACTCTAGAATTAAAACTACTCTAGAGTTAAAACTACTCGAGAGTTAAAACTACTCGAGAGTTAAAACTACTCGAGAGTTAAAACTACTCGAGAGTTAAAACTACTCGAGAGTTAAAACTATCCGAGTGTTAAAACTACTCGAGAGTTGAAACTACTCGAGAGTTAAAACTACTGCTCGAAAGCTAAAACTACTCGAGAGTTAAAACTACTCGAGAGTTAAAACTACTCTAGAGTTAAAACTACTCGAGAGTTAAAACTACTCGAGAGTTAAAACTACTCGAGAGTTAAAACTACTCTAGAGTTAAAACTACTCGAGAGTTAAAACTACTCGAGAGTTAAAACTACTCGAGAGTTAAAACTACTCTAGAGTTAAAAATACTCGAGAGTTAAAACTATCCGAGAGTTAAAACTACTCGAGAGTTAAAACTACTCGAGAGTTAATCAGGCTGTTGATTGTGTTTGTTTTTGTTGTTGATGTTAATTTAGTTAGGGACCGAGGAGCAAGAGAGTTAAAACTACTCGATAGTTAAAACTACACGAGATTTAAACTACTCAAGATTTAAAACTACTCAAGAATTAAAACTACTCTAGAATTAAAACTACTCTAGAGTTAAAACTACTCGAGAGTTAAAACTACTCGAGAGTTAAAACTACTCGAGAGTTAAAACTACTCGAGAGTTAAAACTACTCTAGAGTTAAAACTACCCGAGAGTTAAAACTACTCGAAAGTTAAAACTACTCGAGAGTTAAAACTACTCGAGAGTTAAAACTATCCGAGTGTTAAAACTACTCGAGAGTTGAAACTACTCGAGAGTTAAAACTACTGCTCGAAAGCTAAAACTACTCGAGAGTTAAAACTACTGCTCGAAAGCTAAAACTACTCGAGATACTTTCCCTTTTTATGATAAATTTCTGTCAACCTTCACTTTAACCTGTTACAGACGGCAAGCATATGATCAGTATTATTATCTCAGTCTATTACTTCCATCGATCAACGTTTTTTTAATCTGTCGATTTCAAATCTTGTACTTCAATTTCTTTAACACGCATTTTACTATAAAGGACCATATTACCCAGAGCTTGTCATTTTTTTGTCGTCCTTATCGATAACAGATGAATGTGACAGGTTAAAGCAAACTGTGAATATTTCTGGTTCACAATTACCTTCTTAGTCGAGATGATGAAAATGAGTTTAAAAAGATGACGATGGTGTCGAAATTCATCTCTAAATAAATTGACTTTACCTATATATCGATCCGCAGACATGATCAACAGGAATATTGACGACGTATATTGTGTTATCGACGTGCTAACCATATAGATTTTGCAAACAGCCTGCCCAAATACCCAATCGCCCATGTGAACGGTGGCAATTAGAAACGGTATACCAATCAAATAACATTCATCGGCTATGGCCAGATTCAATATGTACATATTTGTGACTGTCTGCATGTTGCTGAACCGTAGCACCACATATATGACCAGTGTGTTGCCCATTAATCCAACGATACAAACCACTGCGTACACAAATGTCAGCAGTAAGTTCGATAGCGGCATTGTTACTTGATCGCAGACGAAATTTGAATGTGAATGGTTGGACCCGTTGCCATATGACTCTGGTATATATGATGTGGCATCATAGATGATGGTAGAATATAATGATGACGATGATATATTTCCAGCCATGATTGCTGATGGCAAATGATTTGATTTCGAGATTTTTCGTTCTGTGGATGAAAGAGAAGAAAAAAAAAATTATATTTGAAGTGAAGACGAGAGACAGCTGGTATTTTATTTGTGAGTTTTGAGAAAATTATAATTCGAAAAATTTGATTAAACCATCCAATTGCAGAAAAGATTTTTTCTTTTTGTTTGTTGTATGATGAAAGGTAGAAATGCAGAAATGTGCTGATTTTCCTTTCATGATTGAAATGATTTTGTTTGAGCACAAGAAAAAAATAAGCTTAACGTTCAGCCGTTTCAGATATGTAACATTTGCCAGACCCAGGCATATAGCATATCAAAATTCAAGAGAAATCCACTGAAATGACAGAAAAAGAAACGTATTATCGTTTAAGCCTCCATTTCATTTTGTTGAACTGTATTTTTCAATGAATTTTCAATTAAATCATCCCCCTCTGCAAAATCTCTGTTTTCCAACAACAATTATTTAACAAACAGAGCTTAATAGAACCGAAGGTAATATTGTACTAGTAACACAGAGTTTAAGAGCCAATTCGCGAATTTCGAAGAAAACTTCGAAACCAGGTCGTCCCGATGTTATTGAGTTATAGCCTGTTCGACTCGTCTTCCAATTCTAGGGAATTAATTTTTCAATATTGAAACTACTTTAGATGTGACGTCTCTAAAACTAAGACGATGTCATCGAGGATGTCATGTGGTGGTCGAAAGTGTTCTAAGCGATAACTTGAGCAAGGGGTGGCCGTAAAAGTTGAAACTTGGTAGGAATGGTGGCCTATCCACAGCTGATATCTTGGAGCCATCCAGACGTCTGCTCTGACCAGCTATAGACCAAAATTTGGCCCACTTTTGAACAGAGTTGTACCTCTACAACATTGTTGTTCTGATCGTCTGGCCACTGGCCTCAGTCACTATCACACCCAAAGATATTTCCTCAGAACTTTTAAGTATAAAGAGCAGCGGACCTTTTGAACGGGCTTTTTCAAAATACTTTTTCATTTTGTGTCACCGTAAAGTGTCTAGAACTGACTGATTCGATAGGACTCTTTTCTAGAACTCTATTTCTATGCAAAGTTCTCGCTAAATAGATAGACATGCTACATGCGTAGAAAACCGTATTTTCCATGTTTCAAGCACTACTTTCGACGCCCTGAGCATGTAAAATCCATTACACAGAACTCGAAATAAAAATGGAAAATCTCGTTTTCGTGTGTTTATGGACTTCTGCTAATCCTCGGATCAACAAAATTCACACGATATCACTACTTTTAATCTTTTTAACCCGAGTCATGTAAAATACTATTTTCAACGTATTTGACCACCCAAAGTTGATTATCCAAAAATTAAAATCACTAGAATTGAAAGACGAATCGGAAAAGCTTTAACTCAGTAACACCAGGAACGCCTTGTTGCAAAAATTTGTAATTTGTCTGACGAATTTGCGAATCGGCCCTTAAGTTGATCTAGGACGGTATATACTATATATACACCGGCACCAAGGGCATCCACAAAGAACCTTTGTTTCTAATGAAAACAAATTTGATCTCACAAACAGACGCATTATCTTAATTCAATACCTGGAATAATTAATTGCTTAAAATATGTGCGGATTTTGCCATGGTTCGATAAGTAATAGTAAACCACAAAAGCTTAGTTTGCAAACAGCATATTCGTATAGTGTATCAATCCATTGAAATGTCTTACACACACATATCGAAACACACATACATATATACACGTTCATGTATATATATGAATTTGAATCACAGTGTAAAGTGTATAATTACACAAAGTATATCGCATGTCACGTGCTTGCAAATATCAAGTTCATTAATGCGAAAGTCGTCCATATATATCTTTATTCTACGTCGTCCCACCATGAAAATCTCTGTTTACTGTTGTAGTTGTACATAATACAATGCGGTTAAATAAAAAAAAGCTATCCATCCGCAGAGGAACATCACGTAATAGAGCGCCAAGTACATCATCAACTTTATTACATGGAATATCCAGGTGAAGTTGATTGCTGTACAAATTGGAAATACCTTCAGCTTTACATTAAAAGGTCATTCAGGCAAATTGACTCTTGAATAAATAATTTTTTTTTTCATCTTCAATATATCTAAATCTATACGTGAGTGATCTCCGCGTAATATGGTTTGGTTCTGTTCAACAAAATTGCTCATAATGATGACAAAACATTAAAATGAGCTTTTCAACACATTACGACCCCCCAGTCAGTGTATTGCTATTAATACAGTTTTTATTTGCATCATTTAAGATAAAAGTTTATGACATGTTTTTAATTTAATGTTTCTTTTAGATCATGTTTTATTGTGTATATACACACTGTGCTCTGTGTGTATTATATACTATATACGTATACAAGTTGTGCTATAGAGGTGTCGACTTATAAGGCTTGCTTTTATATTTTTTTATAGCTCATACGAACATGGCAGACATCCCAAGGATGAATTCTTGTATTATGTTGTCGAGGAGAAGTTGTTGAAGATGATTTTCAGATGAGAAATACAAGTGGATTTCCTTCAACTTTCGACATTTATGGGATTTTCTTCGAAAGATTTTTCATTTTTTCAAAGAATTTTCTGCAATTATCTGCACCCAAGATTCAGAATCAGTAATTGTTTTCTGTTCATTTTTTCTTTTCTGCGTTACATTTCAGCCTTGAATCCTTGATAAAAATTATTGTACAGTATGTAGTAGTAATAGTATGTTACAGCTACATAAAGTATATACGTACACGAGGGCTTATCCGAGTGGTAGTACATTTCGAGTTATATACTTCATGTAGCTGTATTATTTATTACTGTACGTTCGAGAGTGTACTGGTGTGAATGTAATGGCGATACATAACAAGAAATGAAAATCACATGAATAGGGTAGGGAATGAATATTACTTGACGTTTGCACCGACACAATCTCGCGTGTTAGTAATAGTATGTTACAATTTCAGTTACATGAAGTATATAACTCGAAATGTACTACCACTCGGACAAGCCCTCATGTACGTACATTTCTCCTTATATACTTAATGTCACTGTAATTGTAACATACTATTACTAACACGCGAGATTGTGTCGGTGCAACGGTCAAGTAATATTCATTCCCTACTTACGCAATGTTCATTCCTTGTTATATATAGCCATTACATTCACACCAATACACTCTCGCACGTTACTATGCGTTACAATACGAATCTATTACATAACAACGGATGAATATGGAAAGTATCGTTTTCGTGTGCTTCGCCTCAGATAAAAAAAATTCGCACAAAAACTCTACATTTCATCCCTTCATTCATCCCGAACTTCCTCCGTTATGTCAGGTAGTGCATTAATATGGATCGATAAAGGCCTCCAAAATTCCACGGAGCACTGCTGGTCTGTATTTGATACATACAAATTAGATGACATGGATGCAGTCGTTTCAGTCGCTTTTCAATCTTCATTATTCTACTTTGGAATTGTACCTAATTTTCCAACGAAGTGTGTCCAGTACCTTGACACATGACGTTACATATTAAGAGAATAAGCAGATTTACCCGGATCAACAAAGTCAATATAAGGTGTGAAGTTGCTTATTTCGACAAGTTGAGGATTCACGCCGTAAGTACGCTTTAGAATTTAAATTTTAAGTGAATAGTCTGAGTTCTTTTGTTAAAAAAACCGGTCCGCGCGGCAAAATGTATTGAAAATGACTATTTTTGAAAAGGACGTATATTTCATGATTTTTTAAGTCCAATCGAATGCTATAACTGAAAAACTCGGATAACGCCAATCGTGCGGATTGACATAAGAACCCAGACTAGAAAGAGTGACCAAAAATTAACGAAAAAATAAATTTCAACGCTTCCTCATATGATAAAATGGGACAATTAACGCTGCGTTAAAACAAACCATCTAACATTACTTTTTGAATTGTCAGTGTACTTACGGCGTGAATTCCATTTTCACCTGGTTATTTCGAATACAAGGATGAAGTTTATAACGAAGTAAAATCACGATAACCGAAACAGACGGTAGTTTGGGATGCCTGCGAATAGTCTATGAAATAGTCATTTGAGCAATAAAATGTATGTTCCATCAGCGAAGAGCATAATGAAACATCGCAGACAAAAGGAAACCATAATAAACATTGAATATAAAACGAAATTCCAGGGGGATGCGCGTGATAAATATACTTGATTAATATAATAATACATTTTTTCTCTCACTCTGTGTGTGTGTATTTGATAAGATGACATTGAGTGGCGGAAAGGAAAACGGTGTTCTCTAATGTTAAAAATTGGATTGTCATACAAAATAAACGGCACCGGGGAATTGAATACAAAGTGCACAAATAAATCACCGTGAAAGGTTGCTTTAAATAAACTTTTTTTTAGACTCTCTGCTTAATTTATACTTCTCCTTTTTTACCGACGATGACTGCACTGCAGTCATAGTAAATGGAATGCCGACACAGTAATTATACATTCACCTTTACAATTAAATTAATGATTCAACGGGACGACAACTGGAAACTTTTCCATTTTGTCATGTTCCGAAAAGCGAAAATAATTTACGGGAATAGCAACTGAACTAAATAATTAATAAAATTAACATTTCCACCTCAATTGACAAAATGTCTAGTCAGTCTAGTCACATGTTGATTAATGATAATTCACTAATCCGAAAATAAGATTTATGTAATTCAACTATGTTAAGGTGGCTCAAATTTCAGATCTTATTCTCAAAAGTAACGTAAAAAATAATTGGGGATATTTGAACATTTACATAATATAATATGTAACATACCGTTCCATAACACCACAACACTCGAGAGAGTTACGGCATATAGACAGGTACCACTGCCTCATATTTACATTAGGAGGTGATACCTCATGTCCAACTTTTAATCCTCCAAAGGGTTATAAATCTTGAAGTGTTTCGAATCCTCGACCTACTTCAGCTGACACGCTGATTACAATAGGATAGTTTAGGTTCGAAATGCAAGGAGGATCTAATATCTTTTGTTTCCTACACCCAATCCTTACTCCTTCTATCACTCGGATCTTGTATTTCTCAACAAGAAATCGTTAAGACCCTTTTCATTTAAAGTTGGCAAATCCTCATTTGGAGTTCGTAATACCGGAAGGGGTAGAGTCTGAGTGCGGCATAGAGAGGACAATTCCTAAGAATTGTGTGAAAGACCACACAAACAGATTGGATCGCCTCCTTAGAAAATACCAGACTCGGCTCTGGTTTTCTGAAATATTCGGCAGATTCTAGGCTTGCCAGCTCCTGATTACAATAAAATGGAAAGGAATGTATGCAGTCGCTACGCTACTTTTCTATGCCATTACAATGGTTCATTTAACTCTTGTTCGACTCAGGGACATTTGTTCCACTTGCTGCGCAAATTTGAACCACCCTAACTCACATTTGTATAACCTCATCATTCATCAACGTAATGTGTAATTGATGTACTTGTATACAAGTTAATGCCATCATCTAGACATAGAAGTAAATAACATTCATCGCTCGCGCAGAAAACATATTTGCCAACATATTTTCGAATCGAATGATTTTACGAATTAATTTAAAATTCAGATCACGTCATCGTCACATTGTTCAAATTTACCGAAAGCGTTTGCCGGTTGAAACTGTTAAACTTATCGCAAATACTCTTTTTCGTGATGGAAGCCGAAGGTTAAATATTGAGAGATGTGTTCAATGTGTATGAGCGAGCATGCCGATTGATACAGGCTTAATAACAAGCTTGGCGAATGGCGAACACTAATTTAATGCAGTTGATTGAACAATATTACGACTGCTGATGCGAAGTTAAAAATTATCATTCGATTGTAGAAATCAAACTGTTAATTATGCATGGAAATCTGCAGGACTGAAATTCCAATGTATTGGATCGATTCAAAGCTACTCGAAATAATTGCAATCAGTGCCCACCCCTCCACAAAAGTGCAAAGTGGATATTTGCATGCAAATATGCATAGAATGCTGGAAAAGTTTCTCATGTTTATTGAAGCAAATAAATTTTTATTCTGTGAATTGATTGGTTGTAGAGTTACTATACTTCGCAAAATCAGATTAAATCTTTAATCAGAATAAATCCACCCCAGAGAAACGGGGAAATTTGTGTGGCTCTCAAATAAGGTACTGCACGGTCAGCTACTACATACCTAGTAGCTGACCGTGCAGCAACTAAAATTTTTACTGCAACAGACACGGTCAGCTATAGAGACACACTGCATCAAAAACAATGCTTCCGTGAAATCACTTTTTTACAATAAAAATTAATTAATTGTCAATATTTCTGATATTCTACGGAATGGGAACAGATCAGATTAAATTCTGACGAAAGAACAACTTAACTTCATCGAAATCATCCGGAGATATTGATAACCAAAGTTCAAAAATTCCTTAGCCGGTCAGCTACTACCTCACTTACCTTGAGTAGAGAAACAAGATATAGTGAATGTGAGTTAAGATGCATAGATCCTTTGCTGAAAAGCATACATTTGGGGTTTTTTCAGTACTAGATTTGTGTTTAAATAGATTTGAATATAGCAGTTTGACTATCTATGAGAAAAATGAGTTGTTTACAAAAATTTCGTTGAACTGCTGACTTTTCTCACTTGGTCAAACGGCTGCACCCAAATCTATTTTTTATTTAAAAGTAAAAGGAAAAGTAAAAGGATCATCAGTCGATGATAAAATTTCCAAATAATCGATACTATATCAATCAAATGTTTTATCGATTTTATGAGTCGATATTTACCTATTATCGGTCGATATTTACCGATTATCGGTCGATATTTACCGATTATCGGTCGATATTTACCGATTATCGGTCGATATTTACCGATTATCGGTCGATATTTACCGATTATCGGTCGATATTTACCGATTATCGGTCGATATTTACCGATTATCGGTCGATATTTACCGATTATCGGTCGATATTTACCGATTATAGGTCGATATTTACCGATTATCGGTCGATATTTACCGACTGTCAGTCGATATTTATCGATTATCGATAAAACATTCGATTAATATTGATTTTTTGAAAATATCGATAATCGATTCTAAGGAAATAATCGATATTCTATAAATCGATTGAATTATCGAACCTGTATATCTGTTAGTCACATTGGCAATCGAAAGGGAGCGATAAATACTAGAAAGTTTCGTCTTATGTAGAAAAAATTACTGTGAAAAACCAATGAAGTACATTATTTTGAAGCAAACAAATCGAAGAACCTGGTTTGTCAAAGACAAAGTTTTAACTATTGCAATTACCCTCTATAGCAACCAAACTTCGTTTTGACGGACTCAAAATACCACACCTTATTTTGACAAATGTAACACTGCTTTTTTTGTAATAGACTTGCCGTGCCGCGCTCTTTTTTAATGCAATATCGACGTCACATATAAAATACAAATGTTAAACTTTATTTCATTTTTGTACACACAAAAAGCACGTCACAATCACCAATTATTCATTTTCGAACACCGAAATGGTAACAAGAGACGTAATATTTTCAACACAAAAATACTTCACTTAATTTATTGTTAAAAGTGTAAAATTTTCTATGACAGAATACACTGTACAGTTTTACCACCTTAATTTTCATAGTTTGGTTGCTAGAGAGGGCAGTGAAATTTAGTCCTAAATAATCTTCAGCTGTTCCACTCATACAAATAAAACTGTTCATACGTCTTCATACGGTTTTACCACTACATATACGTATAATGGTGCGTGCGTCTAAAGACGTATATAAACAGCTGAAAAACAGCTGAAGCAAATTCGTGTCTAAATTGCACTGAAATCGACTGTAGTTCTAATAGAAATAAATGAAACAAACAGACCAAGGAATAATAATTTAAAAAAAAAAACTATACCGAGATTGTAAAATCGCAAGTAAATTAAACGACATCCAACACACCCCCGTTCACTTAATAAATCATTTTTATCGGAAATTTAGAAAAATATCCTACCCTTTCTCAAGACCATACACAAGCAAGTTCGGTGTGTTTATACATTAACTTTGTATCAGTTACACTCTGGCTTTTTTCTGAGTTGGTTTAATCCTAGGAATTATTCAATTTTTCTAATTAAAAGGGTTTCTTTTTGAAAGAGATTTTTTTTGTGGGGGAGGCAATGAAAGTGAAACAGAACATTTTGATTTTCAATGGGAAGTTCTCCAGACTTTACCTCGTTTTTTCTTCTTCTTTTTTTCAAGAGACTTACACAATTACACACAGATTCAATTTAATTGATCAAACAAAAAAGGATACTTTGCGTTCTTGTCAAATTTACGGTCATTTTGGAACGAGAACGGGACAAAGTCAACTTCCTCAACTCATTTATTGAAAATAAATGATTTTTTCTTGGTGCATTGTTTTCTTGCTGATTTTTTGCATTTTTCCCCATCAAACTATTGCGTATACTGCCATTCTTCGGAAAATTGCTTTATTAAAAATCTGTATACGAAAGCATGCGACTGAAATTGCATCGTATAATCATTTTTTTCGCAGCATGTAATGTGTACACAGACGAAAATTCTCATATTAAATTCCCAACTGACTTTTCCACAATTTTTTTCTTATATTTTTCATCGAAACGATTTATGAATTCCATTTTAAAATTAAATCAATTTATAAGCTCAATCGGAACCGCTAGGAACATTGTCAATGGTTTAATTGATAATTTAAAGTGGACTGCTCTCTACGGAAGTACGGAAGTTCTGATTGAAGCCGGTAAGAACGTTTCTTAAAAACTGATTATTTTTTGGTAAAGCATACCGGTACCAAATCTTTTACTTCATTAGTTTCAACAAACAATAACAAATGTTTCAGAAAAACTTTTGCTTTTTGTTCCAGAGGAAAATGGAAAAAACCACTATGTTACAGATTGCAACGTACCAGAAGTAATAGATTCCAAATTTCTGTCATGGATACTTTTGTTCGCTCTGATCAGTCCAAAGGTGAGGCCAATGAAAACAAAGTCAATTTTGATCACAATTTTCCTCTGTGTATTATCAACTGAACACCGTGCAGTTATTTGTATGAAAAAGTCGGAAACCACTCAATAAATTTGTTTTTAAATTCAATATGATGAAAAATGTGGAAATTTAGCCACGATGTTTACTTTTCCAGTAACAAAACAACATAAAAAGCCCCTGTTGTGAATCGAAAAGTATAATTAAAGTTGCGGTAAATGCTCACGACACATGCAAAACAATATACGTGGAAAATGGGAGCATTTTCAATCACTACTTTCTGTAATAAAAAATTTAATAGAATCTCGACGCGATTACATTTTCTACGTTCTTATTAATAATGAACGTGTACACATTGAATTACATTGTAAGTTGCGTTTGCAAATTAAATGGAATGGGTTGACTTCCTCTTACACTCTACCGTAACGGTTAAATAAAAGCGTCAGTACACAGAAAAGAAGTACGAGAAATAAATTAATTTATTAAAGCCCCAAAGTGCTAATTAATTCCGTTTCTTTCAGCAACGCGTTGCTGAGCTATCACAGTGAATTTTTAATTACTTTCTTAGTCCTCTTTATTTCAAAATAAAATCGTCTGGCCACATAATAAATCTATTTTATAATCGTGTAATCTAAAAATAATGACAAATTTAAAGTACATTAAGTTTTAGGTGCAGACTTTGTTGTAATTGAAACGTTAATTAAAATGGTTTGTTTAGTTAGAGAGTTAAAACCGACTGCTAATTGGTGCAGTTTAAATGTCTGAACGTAGTGTCAGCGTAAATGGTCCTTAAATGAATTTAAAGTTTTTGGTACAAAGATATGAAGTTAATGGAGTGGATAGATCTTAAATTGTATTCTAACTAGGTATAATATTATTAGAATAGTTATTTATCGATCAACGTAGGTATGAAGGTTTTTCTGCCACTAGATGGAATTGTGAACCCGAGACGAGGCTGAGGTTACTAATACATCGTGTGCGAGGAAATACATTCTTTTTTATTATTGTTAATAATTGGAATAAATGATTTTTGAAATAATTTCATTTTTCCAAGCTTTCTTAAAACAAGATATTTCTTAATCGGAATGAAATGTGAAATGAAATTAAGAGCTGAAATATTTTGAATTATTGGAGCTCACGAGCTCATGCTTAATTTAAAACTAATCCTTGGCCTACGTTCATTAATACCTTGGTCGAGACCTTGTCGGCTGAATCAACATGAGATGAAATTTCCAACTTTTCATCCATCGGTGAACAAATAACTATTGTTTGAGCTGCCCGGTAGCTATAACTATATTTTTTGGCGACATTTTTGATCCATAGAATGTCTAAAAACCGTGTAAAATTGAAGATGTAGGTCCAACATTTGAGAAGAATAATACATAACACTCCTCATTTTATGGGCGGTTGTATGTTTCGAGTGTTAGAGTGACTTAAGACAAAAATAGAGGCATATCGTAGAACAATTTTCAGCTTAGATCATGCTTAGCGTCGATTCAAAATCTTGCCTGGGCACACAAAAAAATTCCACAAAACAATCTCTTACTTCACTTAATTTAACATTTTTTTTTGCTTTGGTAACAACACCAACCAGAGCTTCTAAAAAAGTCAACTTTTCTACTCTGTCCGTTCTAAGTGATGGTAACAACATTTTGACAAGTCAAATTTGTTTTTATGGAAGCTCCGCCACGGTATCGACTATTTTTTTACAAGTCATTCTCGTTCCATAAAACATTTTACATTTCTCATGGGGTGCATAAATGTTGAATTTACTGTCAAATATCGTAGGTACATGCTCTTAAAGCGCTTTAAAAATTAATTTTCCCTGCATTCACTTTCGCAGTAGTTCCACATCGTCGATTGTGAGTAGTGTGAGTTTTCAATCGATTTATGAATTTTAAAGTGGACGATTGACGAATTTTTCACTGCATAAATTTTACTAAAAGATTATCGATGTATGAACTTGCAGTTGACGTGTAAACGTTTTACATTTATTAAATGTTCTTTCATATACGTACATCTATTGACAAAAAATCGCTTTGCTCTCCATAAAATTGCTCTTTTCAAAGCGACTGACGATGCATAAAGGTAAAAGCGAAATTTAATCGAGACGTTATTTTAGACCATCTAGCGGAGTCCTTTAATATTTTTACATGTCATCGTCATCATGGAATGACTGAAAAAACGGCAAAACCCCAGAGTTATAAAGATATTTTGGTAATTACGATGGAGACATATATTCAACTGCAAGCTGTGCCCTGATGAGTAACTGAAATACATATTTGGACGGAAAAGTTGAAAAGTCAGATATTCGCATAAGATGATTTACATGCTTCTGCACTAAAAACCGTGTTTTCCATATATAACGCACGTAACTCGGACGAAAAATGAAAATCCGAGGCGAAGCCGATGTCAATAATCAAGGTTTTCGTTGCAGAAGTATGTACATTATCTCAGGCAAAAATTCGACTTTTCAACATTTCCTTCCTAGTTACGGACATATTCGTTTCAATCAGGGCAAAAATTCCAGTTGAAGATATTTTTTTCGTATTAGTAAAAGTCTCGCATTGTAAATGTCGCAGAAAGGTTCGCCCGATGCCTGATATAAACGAACATTCTAAGCCAGCATTATAATGAAAGCTAATAGAAAAATCATGGCACTGCCTCCATATACCTACAACCTCCAAATATTTTAGATGTTAATGCTAGGAATATTGCTATGGAAAAAGGTAAAATAATCCACCCAAAGCTTTGTGTGCACTCTCGGTCTATTACATTAATTTACGTGATTTGTTTTTACATAACAAAATTGCAACTACCGGGCGGAGCGTATTTACGGTGTACAGTAAACAACTTTATGCCAACGAAACGACTAAATAAGCGAAGAAAATCTCAATACTTTAAGAATTATAATTTATAATAGCACACGTTCACACTCCCACCTGTTTGAGTAATTCGATTGCGTGGCACCTGATCATCAATTAAAATGCTATAAATGTGAATAATTCTAAAAAAATTAACTGAAGGCTTTGGATGCAGATTATTGAATTGTTAAAGTTAAACCCATTTTTACTCCGTATCGTCAATGGAAATTCTGTTTCCATCGCATAGAGGTGCTATAAATATAAGAACCGTGTGCTTTGCAATCGTAATAACGGCGCTTTATACGGACTAAATTTCAAAAATGTTAATATAAAATCATAAGCATGAATTTTAATGGTGCCGTGGAACGATAGAGATCGATAATTACGGCATCTACAATACATTCTAACCTGCTAACGAGAGGCAGGAAAATTTTCCCATAATAATAATTACATTTATGGAAGCCAGCCCATTCTTGTATTACGTTCTGATGGTTGAACAGTAATTATTTCCAAGGTTTACGAAAACAGTTTGCAATTCGATACTTTTGTTGTATACATACATCATACTCCTCTTATGCAAACACATTTTTAACGAAGAGAAAGCTATTGAGTAAACTTTTCTTTGTCAATCATCCAATGTACGACGAATCATATAATAAGAATGTAATGAGAATGTATATAATAGTGTTTCGCTGCGTTTCATCACCTGTTAGAATAACAAAATTGTTGATTCCTTTCTTGTGCTGAAGACACGTTGATAGTTTAAAAATTCAGTGATCTTCGGTCACAGCAATAGTTTACATACAGCTTAAGATCATTACGGTCGTTCTCGCTGTAAAAACATCTGTTATCGACATCAGAGACAAAAATAAACGATTAGCACTCACAAATGTAAATTTATACAGTAAGATGTATGTTAAACAAAATGAAGTAAAAGATTTCGCATCAGAGTATTCAACATTGTCAAATTAAAAGAAGTGATAGAGTCGGTAGATATATGAACAATATACATGTAGTCTGCAATGAGCTGATTTTAAGGGATGAAGGGATGGTGGACCTACGGATGTAGATCTACCTGTCCCGAACGATCTTCAAAGCATGTTAGACTAACATTGTTAGTAGAAAAATGTGAAATGCGTAAGCGTTTACCTAGGGTTCCCAAATAACCCTAACAACATTGACTCAAAGTTAGAACGTTTTCACTATTACATCCCCCTCATGGCGTGATGCCATTTGTGTATGACACCTGAACTGTGACTCTAATTAAACCCTGAGAACCTTAAATCCGCCATCATTACGGAACCTTCTTCTTTACTCACTTCCTTTGATTTTCTCTCGGTTTAAACTGCACAATAAAGTAGGATATCTTCATATGACTGAAAATCGCGACAGGAGGATATGAGGAGATAATTTACTGTTATCATAAAAATTTGAATATCAATCTCAAGTGTCGTATTTAATGGTAGTTGGGTCTATAGAGCGAAAAAAAAACAATCAAAAACTCTATTCACGTTCAAGGGATTCCTTTTTATTTCGCTCATTTGTCGAAGGAATTTTTTTTTATTTTCTCATAAATTATTATCGAAAACGAAAAATAAAGTTTATTTGCCCCTTTCCCGAAATAAAAGTATTGTCGTGAACTCGAATAAAATTTTTTTTAATGCTTTTGTTACATCTGAATTTCATAAAAAAAAAAGAAACGAGAGATAGAAAGAGATATTTTATTAATACTTACCCTAATAGATTTGCTTTGAGATAGCCATCTTTTTGATTATATCGATTGTGATTGAACAAACTGTATAGGTGTATCCTTGGAATGGTTAAATCGAATTAAATCTGAAAGAAAAGAAAGAAAGAAATAAATTCAAATGGTTATCATTCTTATATAGCGTTGCGACGAGAGAGTGAGATACAGCCATCATAAAATATGTTTTATAACGAAATCATTGATAATAAAAAAAAGTTTGTTTAAAAAAAGGGTCTGAAAGGATTGATCTTTTTGTCTTAGTTATACTTATATTACTGTTAAGTTAATGGTATGATGTTTGTTTTAAGGATAATCTTGTTTTGCATTTTGCTAGACGGGATACGATCGGTACGTTAGTTTATAATGCAAACATTGGTCTTTATTTAAAGAGAAACGTTTCTATAAATGGCAGTGATTTGTAGCAGAGTAAAAAGGAATGTTCAAGCTTGTATTTATTGTATTTAAAATCTATAAATTATAGACTTGTAAACTAAAACCTGGATTTCTAATAAAATTGCAGCTTACAACAAGTGGATATTGTTCCTTTTCCCATTCATTTTCTATGTAATCGACCAACAATTAAAATCACCTCTTTGTTTCATCTTTCCTTCTGGGTTGTACGCTATCCGGTGTAAAGAATCATTATATTTCTTTTAGCTTTGAAATCCTTACGTAATTATAAAAGATGTGGGTTATATCTTGCAAACGGTTCAATTTCAAAAAAAAAATCTGGAGTGAGACCAATTCAATCCAATTCAATCGCAACACGAAGTTGAGAGACTTGTGCTATAAAATTTTATCGAAAAGTCTGTGCACAATTTTTTTGTTGTGAGGTCGGACAAAAATTTGAAACACCTATTACGTGTCAGCATATTTCCTATAGCTACAAGCAGTATATAATATTAAGAATTACTTCACTAAATTTCATTTACCAAATTCCATTGAGAGATCAATTTCTATAAAACACATTCCTGTTGCACCTGAGGGACAGATAATTGAAAATTTAGATAAAAGATATTCCTATCGTTTTCCGCAGATTTTTTACTCTTTCTGGATGGTATTTCAAAAGATTTTTCAATTTTCAGCGTTTACTTCTTTTGATTTGATTTTCTAGGTCCTTTTAAGGATTTTCTAAGATTTTGAGGATTTTCGTTCGTAAAATTTTGAAGGATTTTCTTTTGACTAAGAAAGGGATTTCTATGCCCGTCGCATGCACATTTCACATTTGAATAATTCAAAACAAATAACTTAAAGTCTGGCGTTTGTAACTACACAAGTCAAAATAACAGAGAGTGTAAAACAGAAAACAAAGCACAAGCTTAAGACTTCTTCAGTTATTGCCGACAACAACGACAAAAAGAAGAAAACGACCTCTGGTTTGTTTTGTCTATACTGTCAAAAACATTCAACTATACCGTCTTTTTCTAAATTTCTTATTTCTCTTACTTCTCTCATTTCTCTATATATTCGTTTTGAAAGAATGAGAGAAGTTGGAGAAATAAGAGATTTATAAAAAGACGGTGTAGTTGAATCTTTCTGACAGTAGCAAAATGTACGGCTAAAACAAACGAAGTAGTAGACTATGTACCAACCTCTCGTAGATGTTTAGTTAAACTGAAAGAAGAGACTGTAAGAGTTCACTTGCCAATAAATCTTTGTCGCGGTCAAAATTCAATCTGAGTCTCAATCTCTTTAAAATTAATTTCTCATTTACAAGTAAGAGTCCACTTTATTCTTAATTGGTTTATAACTGAAGAAAAGTTAAAAAGAACATTTGCGGTTTACGACTAAAGACCGAAAGCCATAAACCCTGGTTTTGTGCGATTTTAATATTCATATTCTGTTGATCCGCCTTTTTTTTTGCTCGTACAAAATCAAATAAAATGTAATGTTCCCGAAATAAACCACCTCATCGGCAAAGTCCCATCGGTTTCACTAAGGAATTTCATATTAAATCTTTTATAACATTGTTTGACCAAACGTACCCAGCTACACAAATGAACAGAACCAACTCTCGCTCATACAACATGATTACTTTATATAAAATTGTTTGTATGGAAGAAGTATTATATATCCACTTGGTGGTTGTTTCGTCTTTTTTTTTAACAAAATAATACTTATGAATATGTCGGCCAAATGTACATATGTGTGCTGTACATATACCGATAGGTTTTTGAACCGGAAATACACAAAAAAAAGGTTTTGTGAATTTATTTCATGTTGGTTTTCTTTTATTTGCAATAACATATATTTAATTAAATACAAACTTTTCCTCTAGGCAACCCATTCTCAGATAGATCTATCTAGATATACATAGCCATATAACGTAGGTGGTATATAGTGGTATATATATACCTATGAACAGTATATGAACGAAGAGGATGTGTGTAATAAAACATAAGCATGAGCATGGTTGTCATAAAATTTCATTTCCTTATATATACCGCAATCGCATTATATAATAATAAGAATGACATAATTAAGTTTATTGTATAACGTTATACGATTATTGGATGAATAAATCAAATAAAGTTTCGAGGGCGGATAATGATATTTTCGAAACGAATTTATTATATATTTAGAGAGATGCACATTGGTGCTGATTGAAGAAGTCGAGAATTCGTCACTCGCTACTGATCAGTAAATCCTCAGATTATTTTTGTCTACTAAAGTAAGTCACTAAATTTATACTATTATGCCAAGACGGACCGACCGACCATGAGTCCATTGAATTAATTTAAGGAATTTTTTGTTTATTTTTGAACTAAATAAAATTTTTTTTTGTATTAACGCAACAATGTAGAAACAATGTTAAAAAAGTTAAGAAAAATCTGTAAAACCTCACGATTTATAAATAAAATAATTTTTTTTTGTATTAACGTAACAAGTTTGAAAATCTTTTATTTGAATTGGTGCTTACTCATTGAAATAAGAGTGAAAACTACGAAAACATTTCCGACACGTCTCACAAGCTCACACCTGAGCACCTGATTTGACACCTGATCAAATGCAAAGACTTTCCTACAAAATGACGCATCTTTATTACAACTGGTCGGGTATGTGTTCTCTGATTGTTATGATTCGATTAGTCATTTCAATCGGCAATATAATAGTCTCCTTGTATTTGTAAGTCTCCTTTTAAGTTCTCCTTGTATTTGTGCAAAAGCCTATCCAATAGACAATAGCTAACTAGGGTAGGAAACGTTCGCATGGAGCCTCTACCAGAGTATTCAAATAATAACTTAAACTTTTCCCAATCATATAAAATCCGATACCTTGAACTGTACGAGCATAATAAGAATGAGTGTCTTCTATGTTTAAGAGGAAATGGAAGTACTGTGTTCCTTTGGTTTTCCCATTTCCGTTTCAACAAATGAAGTAGTCGACAACAGTTTTTATAGAATAATATAATGTAACGAAGTCGTAATTTCAATGGATTAACATAAATTTATACACAAAAATTTACAGAACGAAAAACGAATTAACATTGCATTTGAGAGCACTTTTAACTTTTCTGCTTGTTTTCGAATTCATCCAGCGCTTGCATCATTTCTTCTGTCCAATGAATTTGATTGTGTTTTTAATCTCGGCTTCCGCTGCATCGTTTACACGAGGGTTAAGTGGAAAATTGAGTGAGACGAACCGTAATGAGACTGATCCAACGCTAACCAAAATGGACCTACTAAGCAAGACAGCACTTCCGAACCTTAAGAACGCAAAAAAATGTAAAAAATTATTGTACAAGCGTGCCATTTCTTGGTAAGATTATCATTCTTCTTCGACACAGAATTAGCGTTGGATGGCTAAATAATCAGTTAACCAGTTTGCGAACTGCATCGAATTTTGGAATTTAATTTTCGTTTGTATTAACGAACTTTTGTCTTGGAATAGTTCGAAATCTACAGGATATTTCTAAGAGCAAAGTTCATGAATTTTTATGTCATCTACCGGTGGATGGTATTCAAAAGAGTCTTTGAAAGATTCTTTGAAAATTCCTAAAAATTCTTTTAACAAAAATTGAATAAAAAACTCCGAATAGTAAGACCTGCACACGAGACAGATAATCGATTGTTTACAATGCCGCAGGATGAATGTACTTGCACTGCTTGCAGTTTAATTCTATTGCAAAATTATTTTCGCTTGCCCATCGAGCTAACAACTTTGCATGTGAAAAGACTGAAGATCCAACAGAAAATTGATAAAATTTCTCCTTTCAGATGGTTGAGAAACAGATACCACTGGATTAGATTCACTTCCACGACGGTGCCGTGAATCCAACGTGTTAATTTTAAATAAAAAAAATTTTTGGTTTGATATCACAAACAAGTCGAACTTTATTTTACCTACCCCGCAAGTCACTTAAACATTTTACTCAATATTGACTGGGTGCCACTGTTTTGCTGTTTCTGTTCGTTCATTTTCAACACATTCGCCAACAACAGAATACCCTTCCTTTGCTTCTGTGCTGCCGATACATATTTCTTTTCGGATGGAAAATTCTTCGATTTCTTGGACTTATTCGCCTTCGATGTTGCTAGTGGAACTTTGATGGGCTGAATGACTTTCTGTTGTGGTGCAGTTACATTTTACGATCCTGATGTTGTGGTATCTTTCAGTATCAAACCGGCGTTTTTGTCTCGTTTCCACTTCTTAGGATTCACCAATTCCTTCAAAGTTATTTTGAAATTGTACGGCCGTGGATTCTCAATGTCGTAGAATCTGTTAAAGCAAAATCCAGCCGCTAACATTTTGCGATCACAGTAGATGCCGACATGGTACACTGCGAGAATTGTATTTTTACCGGCATCGTTCAGTAATTGCGGTTCCGGTTCGGCGAATTTGTTCGCCCTACAATACTATTGCAACAATTCGATTGGTCGTTCAATGTCCCACATACTTTCGATGTCCTTCTGATTCAGTTGTGTGAAAAGAAAATCGCGAACGAATTCAAACGATTTTTCGTTTCCGGATGATTTGTTTAATGCACCGACGACAGCTTTGAACGTGTTGGCAAGAGTTGATTTGTCTGGTGGGAATTCCTGTATGACCAGAAGATACTTTGTGAATTCAACTTGAACACCAGTTACATGTCCAACTTCTGAGATGGATGTTCATTTACGGATAAAGCTTACCGCTGTTAAAATAAGATCCTTGGTGCCAATATGTCGGGAAACGTTTGCCAACACCTCGTCAGACAGTAAATAATCTCTTACAGCGCGCACTCCATTGATCCTTAAGATTCGTGACGGGATTTTCAATGCCAACAGCCTGCTGTTTCTGTTCCTCCTGTACGATGTACTGCCAAACGTTTTTTAGGAAACCAGAGCAATGATCCACTGAAATGCAGTCACCCAGCAATTGTTTATATGGAAAAGTTGAAACTTTTGACACTTTGACTCACACGTGTGTGTGTGCATGTACAATTGAATAATTGCCATGCAACACATTAGCAGCATGAAGGTTGGGGCTGTCCAAATGAACGATAACTGATTGTTTGTCAACTTATTGGCAATCAATCTGTAAATAATACAGCTCAACAATGTACATTTCCGTACTCCTTGAACCAAATTACCTAACGAAACAATGGAACGATATGAAAGAAACACGCGATTTCAATTGCAAAATAATTGATATTTGCGTCGAACATTATATTTCCGATAAACAAAGTCTTATTGTAGTTAACTAGTTACAATCAAAAATGATTGAATCTCTCTGGATTCTAAATTTCTCTTCTAACATGTACATGTACTCAGCCAGTAGCGTTTGATTCGATTTCATAATCGAAATTATTGATGCAACCCTGCAATCTTCGAATGTTTTTTTAGCAACTTTTGTAGGTGACTCGGCCATTTCATATTGATTTGTAAAGGAGGAAACATCAAATACGATCGGAGGTTTGTATCAACTTTTAATTTAATTTTTCTTTTCTTTTTCAGGTCTGGCGAACGAATTTTTGCAATAAATTCATTGAATTCAGTGAATTTATTGCAAAATTGTGAAAATATGAATCGAAGACAACGGTTTAAAAAAAAAGAAGAAATTTTTCGTTTCAATCGGCCATTTTCGACGCGTTCCAAAAAATTCTATTTGAGAATTTCTTCGATTTATATTTTCACATTTCGAATGGAAAATCAATTTTAATTCAAAAACTTTGTTCTCGTTGTCTTCAATTTTTCCTTACGGTAACTGATCACAACGAGAACAATGTTTTTGAATTAAGATTGATTTTCCCTTCCATGTGCATACCCGACATGATGAAGGTATGCGCCAACGGTGTTAGTCTAAGAGATTAACCGCCTCATTCCTTTTAGTTACCCCCCCAACTCTTTTTCATTCCCTTTTAAACTCATGGCCTAAATGTGCACCCGACCGATCTTTAGGGCGACCACTAGCTCCCCTCCACCTGCACCGGCGGAACAATGGTCAAGGTTTTTAACCTTGGCTACCGTTACGGTGGAGGCTGCCATATCTCAAATCATTGGTTTCAGGAAACCAATTCTGAAGTTTCCACCGCCTTTAGGTGGAAGCAGAGCAGGGCAGGGAAACATGCACATTACAGTTTTCCCCATTTAGCAAATTCCATGTATGCCATGCATACATTAGGGTATTAGGGATGTAAATTGCATTCGATTTGGTGATGTAAATATGTTTCATTAGTGTGTGGTAATGGAACATATTGACATTGCTAAATCAAATGCAATTTATCTGTAGGGTATGCTAGGCAAGGTAAAAGAAGTAGGAGGTACTGCCTTCAATTTTTTTTTTCCAATTTCTAAATTCAATCTCAGTTTCAGTAGTTCATAGTGAACTGATTTCAAGTTTTAACTTCACACTGAAACAAAAACGGAATACGAACGTGTGTAGCTTTCATTTGTAAATAATATTGAATTGAACATCGTACCTCCTACATTACCTTATAGTGATAGCGTTAGGCGTATCGCTAACAATAATAAGACAAAACCAAATCATTCCATAAATGAACAGTACACACATTTTGATCGAGTAAAATTTATTTCATTTAACGTTCCATTGACTGGATGGTTCATTTGTCACTTTATTGTTAGCGATTCAGGGAATTAGGATTGAATATGGTCAAAGAAGGTAAGCATAAATTTGATAAAATGCATTGATAAAAACAAAAACAAATCACGTCATCCAATACTTTTTGTCAAGTTACGAATTCTTAAAGTTTCAAGAATCGGCGTCCAAACATCTAATTCCATACAAAATGTGACAAAAATTTGTGGTGAATGTTGTAGCTAATTTCGCCATCTATATGGTTCGAGCGCGTAATCCACATTCATCCCAAATTTAACGCATTTTCTAGTGTGAAAAAGTATTCGTGACGCAATCGATTTCAGTTATAGGTCAGTCACTTATAAGTTATAAGTCACATTGGTTCGTGGACGTATAACACATCATGTTTTGTGTCAACCGAGAATTGAAGTAGGCAAATGCACAAAATTCTTAATTTTCATTATAAACAATCACTTATTGTGCACTTTTCAATCTAGTTATCGACGTGGAAATCCGTCGTATTTCAATTCTCGGTGGCACAATAGTTATTTACCAAACTAGTGATGACTGGTTTCGTAAAAAAAAACAATTATTACATGTTAAGGCAGTTGAAAGTCTCGACTAAGTGTGAAAAAGTGTTTGTGAAGTGATCATATTCAGTTTCTTACAGTCTTCAACTTTTACAAAGTATCTAAAACATTGTGCCATAGATTTTCTATTGGCTTTAAATTAACAATAATTGTCAATTTTTCGGCAAAAGTGAATTAAGTCATTGATCTAATTGATACTTTGTAAAAGTTTGGAAAGTTTGAAACTGAATATTGAATATAACATCAATATAATGAAAAAACTAATAAAAAAGCAAAATAAAAAAGGCATAAAAAACAGCCAGCCAAAAATATTAGGCAAAAAACTTTAGCCGAAAAAAAAGGCATAAAAAACAGCCAGCCAAAAATATTAGGCAAAAAACTGTAGCCGTATAAAAAAAGGCATAAAAAACAGCCAGCCAAAAATATTAGGCAAAAAACTATAGCCTAAACAATAAACCTCAAATTCATCGCTTAATTTAATAATTGTGTCTATGTTTACAGAAATAAATTAACATGAAAAACACAAAGGAATTAAGTTCGGACTCGGACACAGACATTGAGAAACGGCAAAGAAAATGGCAACATCAACGCCAGCAAAAAGGCAATAAAAAACCGAAGAAACGAGGTAAGAAAATCTGTTCACAATGTGCAATTGAAATTGCTAAAAATTCGTAACTTTTTCTTATCAGGTCAAAGCAACGGTAACGGTAACGGCAAAGATTCAGACGATGATTTCGTGTCAACGAAAAAAGTTTACAGTAATTGGAAATAATCTTGATAATGCAAATCCGAAAACTAACAAAAACCATTTAACATTCTAGATTCGCCGCCAAAGCTTCCGAATGTGGCTGCAGTAGGCCGACGAAAGAACGTCATTCCGAAGAAACCACCCGTCAGTAGCAACGTTAACGTTAACGTTCTAGATTCGCCGCCGAAGCTTCCGAATGTGGCTGCAGCTCCGAAGAAACCACCCGTCAGTAGTGCTGCCATAAATGCCGATCTCCTAAATGCAACGACAAAAGATCGCTCCTCATCGCCAAGTAATGCTACAGCTGCATCTAATCCAGCCATCAATATTACCTCTCACCGAAATACCACGTCCAGCATCATTGGTAGCGGTCGAACAGGTAGTACGCAAGAAGTGGCACATCCATTACCCATTCGACAGTCGCCTCCCCCTATGGAATACGGATCCGAATGGGACACGGATGGAGAAGCAACTATTGCGCAACTAAAACAGATGCAACGGAAACGACCGAGCAAAAAGGCTCACTCCACTTCAACGAAACCTGAAGTGAAGCAGACGCCAGTTCAGTCCAACCGTAAACGTGCTGCATCCACTGATGAGGCTAGTGATGCTGTTGAAGCAACTACGAAACGGTCAACGTCAACGAAACGGTCAAAGGCATCGAAACGGTCAAAGGCAACGAAAACGCAGCAAGACAGTGCAGATGAGGCTGGTGATGCTGATGAAGAAACTACGAAACGGTCAACGTCAACAAAACGGTCAAAGGCATCGAAGCGGTCAAAGGTAACGAAAACGCAGCAAGACAGTGCTGATGAGGCTGGTGATGCTGATGAAGCAACTACGAAACGGTCAACGTCAACGAAACGGTCAAAGGCATCGAAAGCTCAGCAAAGAAAAGACGACGATGAAAATGGCAACCGGGCCGTGATACAAACGCAACTCGAAGAAATCATTTTTCTCGGAAACGTTTTCGATAAATCGATACGCCGATTTACGTGTCCATTTGCCACTTGTAACGTCAATTATTCAGCGTTCCTCAATCTAAAGAATCACGTCAAGAAGACTCACGAAGAAACTTTGCAAAAACCCATCGAGACGGACACGAACAATTGGCGACGAATACAGAATGCAAACAACAGATTCGACATCACTACGGTCAAGCAAAAACTGCGTCCTTTAATTATCGACGGTGAAACGATAATTAAGAAGCAAAGAGTACTGGAACCACTGGCGACGGAAAAGACGGAAGTTGCGACGAAAGTGTTCGATATAATGAACAAACAGGCTGTAGAATTGTCCAAACTGGCAATTTTGTTTTCCAGCCTCGTTTACTTCGACGTCTACAACACAATCAGCGACCCAGAAAACGGCAACGAAATCGATCGTATATTCGAAGAAGAGTTCAATTGGAAAGAAATGATTTTGGAATTTAAGCAATTTCAAAGAAATACTGCTAAAGCAAAGAAACCTCGACCGGATAAACACAATACGTTCTTCGATCTCTGCAGAAAGTACGATGTGGAAACGTATTTCACGGAAACGTCCCAAAATGCGTGGAACTCGATTGTGGATACATTTGCGACCAATTTCAAAACGAATATAACCACTCATTTATATTCACGAATAAGGAAATGGTTAGCTTTCAAGCTACGAGATGGGAAAAAGAAGAAGGACGTATGTGGCAAAGAGAATCGAAAGGATATCAACAACAAAATCTACCACACCATCAAATTCCTATTCGATTCGGAAAAATGCACTCAAGCAGAGGAAGTGCAGCACGAGCTAATATGCGAATTGCAGAAAATTTGCCAATTTCCCAATTTCAATCATGGCGGCAGATCGTATTTTGAACGACTTCGATACGATTTTAAAGAGGATGGTGATGACGACTTAGGAAAACCGAAACGGAAACGGAAATGTGCAGCTCCAAAGAAAACCACAAAGAAATCGAAGAAAAAGAAAAAGAAGACACAAAACAATGGCCCACGTCTTAACTGGTTTCAAATGGTTCCAGCAATGGTAAGGTTGCAACGTCGTATATACGAGATCAATTTGTCACGAAAACAAACTTTGATTGATGCCGGCATAATAAAGGAAAAAAAGAAACGGAAACGCAAACGGAAACGCAAACGAAAAAGAAAAAACGAGTCGAAACCAGAACCATCTTCTACTGAAAACAAACGTCAGGCTGGTGGGACGAAAAAGAAACGTGAAATCGATCCAGAGGCAACACATTATGCAAAGCTACCTAATTTCATAGTCGTGCCACAAAACAGCTTCCACACTATGCACTTTCCAATTGACACGAAAGCATTGTTCGACATCCTGAAAAACCTTCCACAATTCAAGGCTATCCTGAATCAGGCCGAATTTTTGGAACTCCAAATCGACGACGATCCAAATAGAAAAACCACGAATCCGTTCTGGTATTTCCTGTTCAACATTCAGAAAATGGAAACGGCAACGAAGAAATTTGGAGGAAGGATTACGACCAACGGCAGCGACGTGTCAATCCAATATTGCAAGCTACGGAAAGAAAAAGAACTCACCAAAGCTGAAATTCTCGAAATGGCAAGCAATAGGAAACGGAAACACGATGTGATTGATTCAGATTCAGAGTCTGAATCGGAAGACGATGATGATGATGATGATGATGATAACGCAAAGACCATAAAGTAAGTTTACCACATTTAGTCTATGAAATCGCCGAAATACTCACAAAATGATTTTCTGTTTCAACCAGAACCGATCCAGCAATTGTCTCCGCTTTGACGAACATCACCAATATGGAAGATTTGAGTGTTTCTGGTGTCGACTTAGGCGTCCGCAATGTTGCCGCGACAGTAATACGGAAATGGAGCAAATCATCCGACGGCTACGAAGTTCATGAGTCCAATGTGTTGCACAAATCGAAAGATTACCACTATAAAGCAGGTAAGCATCTTCAGACCTTCTCCTGATTTTTTGATTATCTTCAATTGGTTTTAACATTATGAAATTTGACTACAGGATTCGCTAGACGTCAACGAAAAGGCAAGAAACTGCATGGAGAATTCGATGAACGTTACCAGAAGGATAGACAAAGCCAACCCATAGAGCCATCGCAACGATCACCTGATTATATCAAATTTCTGGATTCCAGACTGAAATGGTTCAACGAGGGCACAGCCACATATATGCAACGAGTGGTAACAAACGTAAAGTTCGATAAGTTTCGTTCGACGCAAAAGCAAATGATGGCAATGGCAAAGGAGATTGTTGGCGACATAAACGTTCACGACAAAGCAACGACACAACCGAGCAAAATACGTGTAGTCTTCGTGGGCAACTGTTCAACACCGGCAAATTCAACAATCAAAGGTCATAGGCGGTCACCCGGAAATGCACCAATCGTCCGTTATTTGAAGCAGATCCCGCAAACGTATGTTGACGCCACCATCGATGAATATTGTACAACGAAGAAGTGTAGTCGATGCTACGAAACGCTCGACGATGTAGAGTTTTCTAAAGAACGGCTTAAATTATGCCATAATTGTAAGCTGGCTGAGAATTCCACGTCAACGAATCTAGTATCGACATACCAACGGAAAAAAGTTATCGCAGAAGCAATGATTCCGATCACAGAAGATTATCCCAAACCGACACAGTTCGAGAGGGCGCAACGAGTTGCAATGGAACGAACAAAACGATGGTCGTTTGGCGATAAGATGAGAATGGCTGCGCGTATTAAACTAAAATCAACCACCTACACAGTTAATACAACGGCAACGCTAAAGCATTTGTATTGGAACCGAGACGGCAACGCAGCACGCAATATAATGCAGTTGGGTCTGTGCCAATACAACGATTGTCTCCCCATTGAATTCAACAAAGACGAGGCATTCCAGCGACCGAAAAAGAAAGATTAACTCAATAAAGAACACCGCGTTCTTCTTGTTCTACGGAACGGAAATGGCCGTAAACGAGGTCGAGAAAAATAATATACATTAGGGGTCTTTCATATGGAAAACCCTGTATATTTAGAGAGACGAAAAGTGCCTTTCAAAAAAGTTATGACATGCCACACGAGACGAGTTCGGATTTTAAAATTTTATATTTACTAAAAGTTTACAGCTTTTTAGCAAATGAATGGACCATTATATTAATATGTGTGCATTTGATGTCCCATCGGGGGGACAAGTAATTGCAGTTTGTAAAAGTCAATAGTAACTTTAAGCGGAGAAACGAAAGAAAATAAACTTCCTGCAGCAATTAACCGATGGTAAATTTGCTATTAATATGTTCCATGCCGGAACTGAACAAGTCTTCAGAGACGAAATTCTTTACCAAACTTTATGTGCGAAGCATTTAATTTTCCTTCATTTATGCACTCACCTGCTTTGCTCTGATTGTTTTATCAGAAAAACTACGACAATTACAGATATAATGTGATAATGTCATGAAGAAAAAAGCCTTACCTCGTTACGAAGGCAGCTTATGGCATATCTTAAAAAATTTAGATTTAGAAGCGGGAGAAGATCAACATAGAAAATACTTTTGCGGTCAAACGAAAATGTTTGAAGATTCCTTTAAATTTAAAGAAAAACCTTAAAGAAATCAAAGAAAATTCTTTCAAATTAAAGGCAAAAAAAACCTTAAAAATCGAAGAAAAACCTTAAAAAAATCGAAGAAAATCATTAAAATTAGAGTGAAAATGCTTGAAAATCCTTTGTCATTTAAAGGAAAAATCCTTGAAAATCAAAGGAAGATCATATGACAAATACTTTCGCTCTCAAAATACACGATTGTCTGTACCTTGTTAAGAATTTTATTGAAGTATTCCAAAAGTCAACGGTAAAAAAACCTCCTGGCTCTATCCACAGAAAGAATAAGACATTTCGTCCAAACCCAAACGCGTCACAGCTCAATTTATGTTAACTAATGATACATCAATTAGTCGATTACAGACAAATCCGAAAACATTCGTCTATAAGATCAATCGACCAATATCGAATCTACTTCTCTTCTGAAATCTACTACTTCATTAGTTTGTATATAAAACTTATTTGATTTTGCAATATAAAACCAGATTATCTACATTGTGTCGTAAATTTCAGTTTCGCTGTCATTAACAGATGTTGTTCAAGCATTCGACCTTCGACCTGTCTCAACCATCTTCTCAGTAAATTTTATGCATAAAAATAGAAAACAAAAATGAATGAAAATTGTCCAAGTTCAATTGCCTATTACTTTTCACATATTGAACCCTGCCAGTCTAGCGTAATCGACTGTCCAGTTAGCAACACACATTGAGGTAGCCATATGTCTTCTATATTTTCACACATGTACAGTACAGTCGTGTACAGCATGATGGTTTTTCTTTATGATGACGCCTGGGAGAGAAGAGTGTAATTGCAGATGTAAATGTAAACAAATTGAAGCTGTTCAATGGAACTTTTCATTAAAAGAGAAAAAAAAAGTTTTTCAATTAGACGAGATTCTGTGTACATGAAACGATTTTCCGTTGTATTAATGAGATTTCTTTTTTGCAAAAGACATTAACGGAATGAAGCACAACAAAAAAAATTTAATTTGAAAATTCAAGTAAACAGATCAATGAAAATACTTTTTAACTTACAAACTGTTCAGATGAACAACAACACGGAAATTGAAACAACAAAAAAGAAACTCTGAGACTTCGGGTGGGCTACCAACCATTTTTTTTTTACATTTTCAATGGAATAGTGTTTCACTCCCGATACCCAACCCAGGTGAGGTTTCACTTTAAAAATATTAATTTTTTTTAAATCTGAAAAAATTCCGAAAAATTCTGAAAAAGTTCCGCGACGACAAAAACAAATCGAAGTGACTATTCGCCCACGCGGACAATTAGACGGCCAAAATAAATGATGATCAGATCATCTGAAACATGAACAAGTTATTCTTTGAAATTTTAAGCCAGTTGCCCCTATCGTCCAGTACGGCCGTTCGAGCCTGCGTAATTTGCGCTAGCAAAGTCGACTAATCTAACCTTTCACATACTGCAAACACACTATTTGAATAGTCATTGAATCTATTACTTGATTTGATTTATAAGTAATTTCAATTAGCTTGAATCTTCCCCTCCGTTTGTTTTAACATACATTTTGTTATATAAGGCGATGTTAACTATAGATCATGATGATCAGAAACCATATCTGCCCGCTCCCATTTAAATAACAATATGTCCCTCCTAGTTGCGTATTGTCATAGTTCAACATTGATGGGATATCAAACGCCTAATCAACAATGTAGCATACAACAACTTAAAAACAATTTAAAATGTTCCCGGAGGGTATACAACATATAGAAACAGAATATCGATATAACCCTGCATCCCTGAACAGACCAATGAAAAATTACGGAAACTTTATTCGAATTTGAAATCAGTTCCAGCTCTCGATAATGAATAAATGGGTGTGCTGGATTCTTCGTATAATCGTCTTATACAATCACCATTAATAACAGTTCGATTGTTGTTGCACTGGAATGATACAAAATTATTGGATTTGTTGCAAATCCCCACAGGAAGATAATTACAAACTATCATTGATTAAAGGAGATTAAAATGTATACGTTGCCGTTGACAGAGATAGAATTTGTTACAGTGCGTCGGACATTGTTTTAGTAAGTGTAAACTTTCCAACTTATATACACTCGTTCAACAGTATGACCTAAATGGGAGCATATTCTTCGTTCAATTAAACTATAATTTGTTGAATATTCCTTGAGAGTTTGCTACAAATTAAGCTCAAAGTTGTCTAAATGATACATGTAGAAGTTTAAGTGAGATTTAATCGACGAGAGTTTGAAATTAACTTTAATTTATTGTCATCAATTTTTTTTTGTGGTTGTATCTCAAAGTTAGTGTAAAGACATTGATTACGGGCTTGTGTAACAGTATCTAATGAAGTAACGTAATTCGTTTCGAACTACTTTACTTATGATATTTTGCATTTAACAAGTTGCTTTTTCAATGACTTTATTTGCATTTATTTGTGAGCAAAATGATTGCCTGAGGATGGAATAGAATAAATCTATAAGATGTAACTATGGTAAATAATGTAAAGTCTGTGGAAGTTAATTGAGAGCATAAGAATCATTATCTTTTCGTAGAGTTCAGATTTTTTTTTCTTTTTTATCAATTTCAGACCTAAACAAAATTAGTTTAAAGAGAGGTGATCGAAAACCGAAAACATTTACTTTTCATAGGTTCAAAATTTCTTCAGAACTAGAAACCCATAAGGTCGTGTTGAGTGTCATTAGATAGGTAGTTGCATGTACTTTCAGCGCAAATTGGGTTTTTATGGGTTTATGAGTACTTACGAGGGGGAAACCACTCTTTTTTATTGATGTGATTAACATGATGACGAATTGGTGATTTACCAGCATTTGACCGGGGGATACGTCGCAAAACTACAAATAAACGTGAAATATAACGGTTAATCAATGTTGTGACGCAATTTTTTTTGTTATAATTTTCTTCCTAAAATTTTTCTGGTAAGATTTTTGTTGATAAAACGTTCGCGTACTATCCTCATCAGCTGCCATTTGTGACGCATATCTTTTTGCGTGTCGACTCTGTAAGCGTCACCTACACCGATATCAGTTCTTTTGTAAGTGGATAACAGGACTTGCGTCACACCTCCACTGTAATTGGTTTTGGGCGATATCAGCTCTTTTGTAAGTTGCGATTTTTTAGAATTTGGTCGCAGATAATAGACAATCATATAGTTCAGTTTGAACGAAAATTGTTCAATATTTGACGAAATTTGAAAGTTTGACGAAATTTGAAAATTTGACGGTATTCGAAAATTTGATGCACTTAAAACGCTCATAGCTCCCAAATAAGCTAAAACCATGAAACACGCATCGACTAAAAGCTAAAACTCTATAACTTTGTCTTTTACACGAGGTTGCCATCTGCCGTATTTTCCGAGTTATGGCTGACAAAGCTGACACTTAAAAAGCTCATAGCTCCCAAATAAACGACTTTTTAGGAAAACCATGAAACACGTATCGACTGACATCTGAAACTCTATAACTATAGTCCTATAGCTCAATAGCTTAACACGCTCATAGCTCCAAAATTATAAGCTTTTATAAAAATTCCTTCAAAATAGTTTCTTAGAATTACGTCCTTAACATACCCTGAAAATTTCAGCCAAATCCACCGGTAAATTCAAAAGTTTCGTTGTAACAAAGTGACAAAGGGACAAAGGTTGGTAAAATTCATCTATTTCAAAATGTGTGGAAATGAATTTCTTCATAAAAAATTTCAAGTTTTGAAATTTAATATCTCGGCCAAATCTCAAACTTATGAGGCGTGTGGATAGCTCGTTGAACTCGTATGGACGCCCAGGTTCCTCAGTCCTGCGGAAAATTTTTTTGTCAAATTTTTTCAGTGTGAACGGACTTGCGTCACGGCCCTTCACTAACGTAGGGCCATGATAGCATCAAATAGATAGGTAATTACAGTCTTTATGGGCATGAAATTGAAAAATGGCTAAAAAAATTCCGTGAAAATATAGCGGTTCCTCTGAGGGTTTCTCTGCATCCGTAATCCATGGGAAACATCAAAAAACTGTTTACCCTATCGCAACTGGTCTCAGCACCGCAATGACACCAAACACACATGGGTAAAGTCACGGTGAATATACGTCTGAACTGAAGTGTAGATTTGAGACTCCGTTGTTGAATGTATGTTTGGTGTCATTGCAATGCTAAGATTATAGCGATTCGGAAAAACCGTTCAACAAAATTGTCTAATCTTTATCCACGTTTTCACTGGCCGTGCTGAACGATATGGGCTACAGGCTATGTGGGCAGCTTAAAATTACTATACTGCTCGAGCGGTCATTGGGTAGCTAGTCCGGCCATGAATTAATATTAATGAAGGAATAAAAATGTGTCCCATGGCTCCATAAATTTTCAATACTCAGTTGATCTCAAACTGTCGGACGTTAGACTATCATGCCGTGCCAATCAATATGGAAAGACGACAGCATTTTTTATTACTCCTCTTATTTCTCTTCTCTTATCGAGAAGACACTGGAACATTTCACTGAACATAAATTTCACCTAATCCCCGATAGTTCTCAAAAGTCAAATATCATATGTACACATGTTATACAACAGCTCTACACCTCAAACTCCAAACACTAAAAAGGTATTAGAGTAAATTCAAATTTATAGACAGCGATACAAATATAACGTAACAGAGAAATGTTGCGGCAATTCTATATTCGGTAGAAACTTAACGAAATTATCACAATATTGAGAGAATTTCCGACGAAAATTAGCAACTTTCGGATGAAAGCAGATGCTCGAAAACTATATAATATCGTAGCGAAATGACTTCCTTGTTGCTGTTCACGTTAATGTTTATTAATCATAACATAAAACACATAAAACATAAAGTTCTCAAACTCAAAATGTGAATGCATAAATTTATGTTAGATACTTTAGTTCGAGAAGAACATAAAGTTTGGTGTGTATGGTGTGCCACAATGCACACATCACAAAACAAGGTTCTCATTGTCGTTATTATATTTATATACGAGATGCTAAAAGGTTTTAAACGAAATATTAAATAATTACGTACATCAGCAGACACAAACATTAGTAGTTAATTGTTACGTACGGTGTATGTATATACATACGTGTAGCCACGCAATGCTTTTAAGTAACAATATGGAGCTTTTGCCGGCATAAATTTTGTAAATATGGAAATTATTTCCTAAAAAATATGTTTATTTTGTCAACAGCTAACTCAGGTAGATAAACAAGTGACCTACTCTGTCCGCAAACATGCAATAAACTAATAGCTCCCTCAAGTTTGGTGGGTCGCTTGTTTTGTTCACTCATTTCGTTTTAAGGTGTCCTAAATGTTGATAATTTCACGTGTAAACTCGGTCCGTTCAACAAACCTAAATTATATCAATTGCTAACATTGCCATGGAAGCGAGCATAACTAAAAGCCATACCAATGTTCGTATCAATCCTAATTTCGATCATTAATTTCTTTTTCACATTCAAATGAAAATTCCAAATAAAATTTTAGGAAACGGAAGCCGTACACACACAACCGTTTGTGGATTATAATTATTTTGTTTATCAAATTAAGAGCTAGATTTTCACCTTGCGTTGTTCTCTCTGTGGTGGCTTTACCATAGATTGGCCACGAGTTATCAAGTTTGGTGATGAAATGGAATTTTATTTCAACTCCGATTCTTAGAGAGATATCAACAATTTTTAATCTAATGTGTGTAGTTTGCATTGCTTCTTTAATACTTACAAACACGCACATCATCAAGGACGATACAGTGGGCGAATAAATAAAATGGAATTTGGAATTGGTTCCTGGAAAAAGTGGGTGCATGAAGTGTGGTGGGCGCTATTTGTTAAATTCTACATGAAAGACGAGGTAAAAGAGCACAATTAATCCTCTTTGACATTTCTATATTTCTGTCAAAACGATGTAAACACCATCAATGACACGCATTATTTACACTATGTCGACTGCTTACTTCCTTACTACAATAAACGTATCTATGACTTTGTAAACTTTAATTGATGTTGTGTGGTCTACATATAATTGATGTTCAAATGTCATTTAATGTTGAAATAAGGTTTCCTTCCTTTGTAATGTGAGAACGAAAAAATCATTATTTATTTTTGGAAATTTTTTTGCATCAGTTACCCTACACGGTAAAATTTATGGATTTTTTTGCAAATGTGTGGATCCCCAACAACCCCACTCCCCCTTAGAAGCATACGTACTTGTTGAATGTGTGCATGTATCAACTGAAACAGCGACTTTAGGTAGGCTCAGATGATTTGTGCAACGATATCGATCCTATTACTGCGATATTCAGTAAGACCTAAATTTCTGACCAAGTAGGTCATAGTCAAAACCCACCAAAAAGACATACTTCCTGTTTTAAATCTTAACGAAAGAAATGCTAAGCCTATCCCAATGGCCATTAGCCACCCAATATTTTCTTTGTTAATGCTAGGAACAGTGCTATGGAGTTTGTCATTATGTTTTTTTTGGATTTTAAACCTTTTTTCAGAAGTCCTCTTCTTCTGCAGCATGAGTTAGCTACATATACTTATAGCTTTATCGCATTAACGAATCAACTTACATAAATAAATCTAAAATGATTAAACAGACGTACTGCCCGCAGGTTAAATACATACCAAGGTAAATGGAAATGTGTGCTTCATGAAAAAGTGGCAGAGCATCTAACATGTACAATTTAGCCTTATCCTCTTAAATGTGTATGAAGAGATTATTTAACAAATTTATTTCATTTAATTGATCAACTTTTAGAACATAATTTACAATCAGAATATTTATTATGTTTACTTTTCACGTAAACAATAATATTTACGTGTGTGTTCATGCCCTAATATGAATATGAGACGTTGGGTTGTTTTGACGAAATTATACACAAAATCGTACCCAAGGGATGACTTTAATCCATATTTTACCTTATTTAACAGAATGTAAATAGTCTGGAAACAGCGCGCTTGAAATTAATGCTGTGTTCGTGAATGTTATTTGTGTCAATGCCAGGACACAAGTTTGTTGTTTATAACCAATGTATACCAGACAAAATCTTCTTAATTGTAATCTCATAAATTTCGATAAATTAATAGTTATTTGTTCAACGAGGAAAGAAAAGTTGGAAATTGCATAACGAGGGTGTTGTTTGGGGCCAGAGCGTAGCGAGGGCCACAATTCACCCGAGAAAAAGCAATTTTCAACATTTCTCCCTAGGTAAACACAATGTTTTACATGCTACATGCGTCGAAAACCGTACTTTTATGTTTGAAGCACTTCTTTCGACGCTTTCAGCATGTAAAATCTATTACGTAACTCGGGAAAAAAATGAAAAGTCTCGTTTTCGTGTGTTTATTGATCTCGGCTTCGCCTCGGATCAACAAAATTCACACGAAAACCCTACTTTTCATCTTTTTATCCCTAGTTATGTAAAATACTATTGCAGGCTTGCTAAGAGAACCGAAAATAAAAACTGTTGAATTGACAGTTTCTCTATTTTCGGTTCTCTCAGCAAGCATTCAATACATCACACGAAAAAGTACTTTCAGACTTTGTCCTTGTGATGTAAATGACCAAAAAAAATTACAATTCGAGCGATTCGCTGCCCTCGCCTCGCTCTAGCCGCAAAACTTTCATCTTCTTGAAATTTCATATTTTCTTCCCTCGGCGAACAAAGAACTATTTCATATTCCGTCTTGGACTATTGACTTTTTCGCAAAAGTACATAGGATTAACCGTCAAAAACATATACACAACTTGGCTTGGACGATAACGGCTAGCTGCATTTATTCAATTTTGTTAAACACGACCTCAATATGCTCGAAATTCTTTTATTAGAACTAGAGGAGAAGACAGACTATTATCTGACTCATTTACCTGACAGTTAAGTTATGATCTGTTATCGACAGCGATGATGAGAATAAACGATGAGTTGTACACACGGTTTGATATACCATTTGTTTGAAAACAAATGAAGTAAAAGATTTTAAACCAGTCCCTTAAAAGTTTAGATCAAAAGAAGTAACAGATTTGATGTACACCAATGAATGACCTTTTGCTGACTTAATGACCAATTCAGCTAGTGTGACGCTTTCACATATTAGTGACGTAGTCCAGATTCCCTGTCACATTGACTGAAACAACAGAGAACTACTAATTCGATATTTTCCGAAACTTCAAGAAGTCATACACCTTAACACCTGCGACGGTCTCCACTGGCTAACCAAAGATATATCAGACAATTCGCTGAAAAGTCACTCTTAATTTTAGAAGGGCCGAAAAATTGTGCGCTGCTGATGGGATCGGCAATTATTCTGCATTTTCTATTACTAAATCTGTGGTGGCTAAATATCGGATTACAATGGGAAACTCAGCATAATTGTCGATCCCATCAACGCAAAATTGCTGGTGTGCTTTCAGCCTAAAGGTCATAAAATTTAGTGACATATTTATGGCCAAGATATTCTTTAAATCTTTTACCATGAAGCCATGATGGCTCGTTTTTGGTAAAATGGAGAAAAATGTAAAACATAACCAGATCTTGGCCAGTCTTGGCCAGAAATATGTCATTAAATTTTATGATTCTTTAAATCAAGAAATATGACCATTCCGCACCTGCATAGCTACATCCCTGTGTTAGTGTATGATGAGTAAAATTTCGATATACAGTCGATATCAATACCTTTTGCCGGAAAGACCTTATTTTATCGCTTCACATTATTTACGCATTTTTCGCCACTTCTATTTCATTTCCAATCTCGTTACCTGCCACGAACATTCAGGATTTACAACAGGGCTCCGTACAGAAGTCGACTGTTTGAATTATACCATTTTTTTGGTTGCCATTCAAAAATTCACCGTTCGCAATCTGCCAATCTTATACACAAGGAAATGGGAAATGAGATCAAGATAGAGGAAAATTAAGTGTTTGTTGTTGTGCTAAATTTTAACGATTTCAAAGCGATAGTAATACGGTGTGAAACGCGAAAATGACGAGAGAAAAAAAAATCGCAGGCTTACAAGGAAAACACTTTCTGGGTTATTTATGGAGGTGGATAGACCGTGCCGACACGGATCCATAAAGTAAAAATATAATCTTTTTGCACAGATTTTCATGTTGTTTTATGTGTATCAAAGTATTATATGTAGATGAAGAGAACCTACTTAGCATTTCTCGTTTTTCGTATACGTATACACTACACACACCCTCTGTGCAAAGTTATACTGTCATATAAAGCCAACCCATTTAATGTTTTAAAGTTAAACATTATGTGTGAAAACTGGAATATATAAAATATAAAATGTTGTCTTAAATGCAGCCGAAATAAAAAGTGGCTCTGCTTTTACTACCTTTTCCAAATAAATTGATTTCTTTTCCCTTGACATAAATCGACTATAAAAAGATTGGATGTATTTTATAGCGAGCCCGAATTTGACTGGTTGCTGTTTTTAAGCTGAAACCTATAATATTGTGTGTTATGCATTCATGTGTGTTACAATGATGGCTCATATAAAGTCAAAATTATTCAAAGTGCCCCTTAAAATTTTAAGCTTACGACTGACGAAACATCATAAAAGCTTGATAAAAGTTAACAACGGAAACTAAACTGTGTTTCGCCATCATATAATATTCCGTCGGAAATGTAACAAATTTCGATTTTGCCAAGAGTCGCGTAACAATTTTGGATTTTATTGTTGTTATTGCAAGAATAAAGGGAAAAGTTGATCCATAAAGAACTTTTTTTAATTGTGTGTGTACATGTTTATGTAGTTTGTAATCCCATCACATCTTTTGTTTAATATTAGTGGGTAATTAAAGAAAAGGAAAGAACGCGAAAACTTTGTTCTATAAATATTTCGAATGTCGAGAACTTCAATTTCATAATGAAAATTTAATGGTTTTTCCGAATGAAGTCTATTTCATTCAAAGAGTGACATTGTCAGGCGCACGACGACTCCTATGAAGACATATAAGGGTATTTATTTATTGACCTTTCAAAACCCGCAAACATATCAGAAGTTTTACTATATGATCTAGTACTTCATTCAATCTAAGTGTTTTCAATAAATTGAATTAAAATCTTTTACTTCACTTCTTCAAACATGCTGTTTGCTATTATAAGACCGTATTAGTCAGAGCTTGTCATTTATTACTGAAGTTGTTTCGATAACAGATGATAGCCGGCCGTCCGTTGCACGTTAAAAGCTTATTTTAATCATTTTTCTACGGATCTACCTTGTGCACCACGGGCGTTTCTAAGCTTTTTGAGTTTTTACACACTTTTTTTCTATCAATTCCTAGACTCTTACTTTCCGAAAAAGTGTGTATAATACCTTTTTGCAATTACACACTTTTTCATTTTTTAGAGTAAAATGTGTAATGATTACACACTCGTAGACTGAAGAGTGTATAATTATTACACATTTAATGCAGCTCCAAATTTACTCCTTACTATGTACTTGAAATCACAAATTCAGCGTCGAACGTGGCTTCGCTTTTATCTTTCGTTGCTTTTCACAAAAGGAGCACTCACCAATGCGCTAAGAATCTGTTTGCGAATTGGAACGGCTTGTTCCACTTTTTCGTCTTCGGACGATGATGATTTCTTCGATGTATTGAGCGTCTGGATACTTTTTTACTCTTAGCTCTACCCAATTGTTCAATTTTCTCTTTATTCGTTCGAAAAGACTTGCAGTAATGTACAGAAAATATTAAAAGAGCGAAGTAAGGTTCGAGTGTCTCATTTGAAATTAAAAAATATTACAGTGAACGACATCTCAAATGTCTCACTGTCATTTTTTTCAGAGAATGTCATTGTGAATTTGCAATGACACAATAAAATTCTCAGAAAAATTTGACAGTGAGACATTTGAGATGTCGTTCACTGTAATTATCAGTTAAATGGATTAAGCTCATAAAGCTTCGTTTGGAATGAAGCCTCAGTTTTTTTGGCAATAAGTCGATTTTTTACATTTTTTATTAGGCATAGTGTGTAATTTGACACATTTTTACTACGAACAAAAAAGTGTGTAAAATACACACTTTCAAAAAGTTTTTACACACAATGTGTAAAATACACGCTTAAAAAAGCCCGTGTTATGCACACATAATAAGGTACGCCGAAAACGTTTTGAAAAAAAGATAATCGTATCGTTTTACTTGATCGTGAGTTAAGTTTAAGTCTCACTAATTTTAATGAATGAGGACTGTTACATACAAAATTTGAAACATTTCCACCATCTTAGATTTTGTGCTCATTTGTGTTTCAAAGACTTTGTTTAACCTGTCACAGTATACTAACAGTTTTACTATCTGATCTATTACTTCATTTGATCGAAGATTTTCAGAGATTGATTTCCGAAATTTTTACTTCATTTGTTTTGAATATGATTTTTGCTGTATAAAACCTCATTTGGCAGAGTTTGTCGTTTATTTATTGCTGTTGGTGTCGATAACAGGTGACAACTGTCTGTAACAGGTTAACGACCAGCCAATACTTTAAAGTATACTTCCTAGTGTTACGTATCACTCACCACAATAAATGCCATGTCCTGATCTCCTTGTAAAGTTACGTCCCCGTAAAGGGCTGTAAGTCATCGGATACCTTTGAATATTGTATTCTTTTCTTTATTTTTTTTTTTGAAACTTATATACCTCTGCCTCACATACGTGAAGTAAATATGATCGGACAATGCCTGTACCCTGTGGGTACAGTATATATATTGTACCTTATAGGCACAATTCTAGCAACATAAAACGCTGAATCTATTCACATAACGAAGTCTATTTAAATGATAAATTGTTTCCTTTTCAAAAATGCTGTTTCATAACTGATGACCATAAAAAATCACATTATTATTCAAATGTTCTTCAAATTTATCGATCGAAAATTCTTTGTATGTTCGACTTCTGTCGACTGCATGTGAGGTACACAGTATTACACAAATGCGGCTTGGAAAATCTTCATTACTGACTTGAGCTACGGAAGACATTCTTACCAATCTTACCTATCGTTATAGACTGATGTAAACTTATATTAACCGAAGAGATGGTAAAACTAATGAAGTAAAAGATTTCGAAAATATTGAGATAAAACAGACTTGATAATTATACGGGGGATACAGATCGACTTAAAGTACGTTTGAAATGCAATCGATGAAAAAAAAAACTCATGCAAATGAACGAATGGTTAAAAGATTTAACGAAACTAAAGTGAGGATAAGCTTGAAAGTACCGCAACTTTAGATTATGCTTCGTAAGTATTAGAAAGGCCTCCGCTAACTTCACCCGTTTAGCTTTCCGTTCACTTGACAGTTTCTTTAAAAAATGAACACTCTGCCCTTTCTGCGGTTTTGTTGTGATACATTGATTTGACTTAGACACTAAATTGTTGTGGCAATATGACCACAAACTCAAGAATCTAATATATTTTCCGCAAAACACCACACATTAAAGCAACAGATGTTTTGACAAGCGGCATGTCAGGTGTCAATTATACGAATAATCGCAACACGAGATTATGATTTTATAGCCATGACTATGGTTGGTCAAACAATCGATTGCCAGGTATAAAATTCACAATCCCAACTCAGTGAAGAAAAATAAAGCTTTGGTTGGCTTTAAAAAAAAGTTGTATTGAACTCGGTTGTAAATTCTTTTTTAGGTGTAAATCTATATACTTCTAGTGACTAGGTTGGACTCAAAGTTGAAAAATATCTGATGAGCTCTCAGCGCAACAAAAGTACCCTACCAAAGTAAATCTTTCCACCGAGTGCGCAATTTACTATTACACAAAAAAAATCTCTGTCAACCGCGTTTTCCTCTCCAGCGAAAGACCGACAAAAATGATTTAAAAACGAAAGAGCTATCATGTTTGCGAGGAAGCATAAAAATGGGGTGTGCCAATGTTGCTGTTGCCATTGATGTATTTTTTTTACAAAAAAAAACTGTATTTATTGTATGTAAAGTTGTCGGTTTTTTATTGTGATACTTTACATGATGAATATGCAAACAAATTGATGTAAATGTTCAAAAAAAATGATATAAATTGGAATTCCTTGTGGTGTTGGCATATAAATATTTATGGGAAATGGATCCGCAGGTTAAGCTGTTGTTGCTGAAGCCACATCATGTTATTCATGAATTTTGAAAAGTTTTTTTTTTTAAAGAAAGGCAAACGAAAATAAATGACAAATCATACATGACTAATCGAATACATGTTCGGAAATCAGAAACGCCAGATATTCAAACACACCTTTTGCGATCGATGTGAACTGAAAAGTTCTTTAAAATTTCTTTTCCATGATAGAATTCAATAGTGCAAGAAATCCATTTTGCCGTTAGGTATATCAAAGAACATTGGAGTGACACTTCTTTTGACCTTTCACATTACTATAGGAAAATATTTCTTTCGAACCAGACAACTTCTTCAGCACTTCAGTAGTCAAGGATCGTTTCTAATATTAAATTCATTAAAATTTAACGCCGCGTGAAGACTTTTGTCGACTCATAGCATGCATTATTTTGAAAATGGTCGGTGTGATTAAACTGTCACATATGACAAGCATCGAATCTGCTACTTCATTTGATTTAATCATTTTCGACGCCTTAAATAAATCTTTACCTTCAATTGTTTTAACATGTACCTTGGTCTATAAAACGACGTTAGTTAGATCTCATTAATTATTTCTATCGTTGCTGTCGATAACAGATGATGTTACCGCACTCAAAAGAATAACGGCGAAAGATATACTACTAATCATTACCGAATTATTTCGGGAGAGTTGCGCTCTTATAGAAACGACTCTTACGAAGTTAATAGTTATTTGTTTACCGAGGGGAGAAAATAGATAATTCTAAGAAGAGTAAGAATTTCCCATTTCTTTCAGAGGTGAATGCAACGTTTTTCATGCGTGCATGTTGTGTTTTGCCGTTTCTTTCCACGAAACGAAAATATCGATTCGCCATAGTATTTTCGCAAACATAAACAAAGTAACAATCTTTTTATTACCTCATGTGATACTTCGGGAGCCTTTGTTATGAAAAACTTTGTGTTGATCTGGGGAAAAAGTAGAAAATTTCGCTTATTTAATTTCGTTTGACTCACAACAACATCGGTGAACAAATATGAGCGGTGTGATTACCCTCATTTTCTCCACTCAAAAGCCTATGAGAAAACGGCATTTTGTTCATGCTTTGTCTGATGACAGTTCGGGGGAGAAAATGTTTATTTTCTCTCCTTCTACTCTGACAAGTGACAAGTAAGAAAATAGAAACTTTCTTCCCCGAAATATTGCCTTTGTTTTTGTTGTGAAAAATTGTGTAACAATTTGGTGTTTTTGCCTCATGGATAAAAACGCTTAATCCGCTAAATCACACCTCGCAGATAATAAAAACGTTGTGTTCACCTCTGGAAGATAATATAAAATTCCATATCAATCTAACGATTCGCAACAACAAAGCTTCTCTCTGAAATTTGCTATTACTCTGCGTTCACCTGCCTCTTAAAGGACGATTCCATTCACAGCAAAATATTTTGAGCAGAATATCGAAGCTCTTTGTATTGAAAACTATTCTCTGATACAAATTTGCGTAGGTATTGACGAAAACATTTAACCACCCACGGAAATACAATTTCTTTGGATACATGACCTTCCACCTGGCCGATTTTACTAATCAAACGTGGCATTAATCGTTACCAAGCAGCGTAACCAAGGTAGAAAGACACAACCCATTCAAACAAGCCTAACTCCTGCAACGCAATTCGAAATGCTAAGAAAACAAGATAAGACGCACCGATACGTTGTATACAGACATCAAAAGAAGCGAAGAACAATAACTTTTAATTACAAAATCCATTAAGCATTTTCCGATTTCTCTTCAATACCCCCACACCACCCGACCACTGTCGGACGCCAACGTCCCCAATGTCGATTATCCTCTGTATTTTATCTGCTGTGTCAATGTTTCGAAATCATATTAATCACATTCGATGTGTACGTACGGTATATTGATGAACTTTTCAAATCGCATTCATATTTCACAATTGAAAACCGAAAACGTAATCAAGTCTGGGTGGACAACTTTATGTTGTGCGACTAATCACAATTGCAAATTTACGATAATGGCGAGGTTAATAATAAATCTTTTCCAAATAAGTTGTTCGAAATCACAAGACAAATCGTTCGGAGTTTGTATGGTTGTATTGTATACCTATCACCGTTAACCAATATTAGTAGCTCATATTTTCTTCTCGACAGCTTCATTTATATTAAATTCACAAGTACACAAAGGCTTCAAGTTTTCTTTTTTTTATTTTCTTTTCATTTTCATTAGAAACAACATTTATCAGCCCCATATTTACCCTGTCTGCTGCGAAAATATATACGGTGAATGGGAGAAAGAATTTTTTTTTTGTGAACAAAAACTTTTAGTTGAAGATGGCAATATAGACTTACACCACAAGCAATGACTTCGTCATATTTAATATAAACGAAAACTTTAACGTCAATAACAAACACTGCGATGATAAACATAAGAACATTAAATACATGAAACGTGAACAACTTACAGTTAAAACGAACGACATAAAAAGCAACTCATATATTTTCAACGATAACGTCTCAATGACTTTCTTTGTGCATCACAACCGTTTTCAATTTTCTTCTCTTTCTCTCTATCTGTGTGTTTGTGTTAAGAAAATTCAAAAAAGAAATCATTTTTTCAGATAGATGCTGCCAGGGGTGGGGTATTATTAAAAACATATTTCATTCTCCACGTTACTTTAATTTTCGATGTTAAAAAGGAATAAATTCCCAATTCAAATCGTACGGTGCACTCATGTGATTGAAATATATATTCAAATGAATATGGAAAATAAATTATATTCAAAAATTGATGTGTACGAAAATAACGGGAGTGATAGATATAGCATTTGATAACGATGACTGGGTCACAGCACTGCTCCTAGCATGAACACTGCATTGACATATATGTCAAATTTAGAGACTTTGGTGATGAGAGCTACCGTCTAGAATTGTTTGTTAAAACACTCATACAACGAAAACAAGTAATCTATCTTTACAAAAGTAAGCGTCCCAATATTTTATATGTTTCTGCTAGAAGCAGTGCTTCAATATAATAAATTCACCACTCTTTCACCGAAAAACCATCGTTTTTTTCCCCCGAAAAGATGTTGTATTAAATGCCGAACCGATCATATTAGTCGCACATTTATTTAAATATTCATGTGAAAATTTAATATTTTATCCAAACCGACCCATCTCTCTCTCTCTCCCTCTCTCGACCCATCTCTCGCTCTTAACGCTCTGCAGAATTTTGATAAGCATTTGATTAGTGTTATGATGCTGTCATGGCGATGATATTCGGGTCACATTGCAGTTCAACCGTTCTCTTCCACGTCCGTGAATTTTAATTCAAATTTCTATCATATCCAGAAGGCATATTGAAATTTTCCAGAATTACTGTCATATCACTTCAACCGAGATTCACGTCCAGAAGGACTTTTTTTTTGAGATGTTAACTACAATTTTGTGTTCATTTCCGGCAAAAAATATATTCTTTTAGTATATGAAATAGACTGGTTTTCGGGAAACCAAGCCTTATTATGTGCTCAGGGACGGATTTACATAACATGTAACACATATGAATTCCACAATAACTATTATGGTGAGGACTTTTGCTTGTAATCGAGTAGTGTTCTGGATCGAAAATTGTATTGAACCAATCGCACCTCCTTTTTTAGTAACTGTTAAACATTGACAACGACTACAGCAGTGATGGGTTAGCTTTGGGTGGATTTCTTCACATTTAGTAAAATATCTGTTAACACTGTTGCTGTTGAAGTAACACGACTTTGTATCATAAGCAAAAGAAGTAACAGGTTCGATGGTATCAGGGACTATTTTTACCATATTACATTTTCATCAATAGATTATCCTAAATTTTCAGCAATAAATTTTCCCATATTTTTCTTGTTTAAAAAAAAGAAGAAAATTTGAACTAATTTAGAAAATATGCGGAAAATGTTGGAAATATTATAGCATCGTAGTATGCAATAGAAATGAAACAGATCGAAGTGTGCAAGACTGTGTGAAAATCAGATTAAACATAAACGTTGAAAGGGCAAGATGCCCGAATTATTGTGTTTTTTCTCGAAAGCAATTGAGCCAAGTTAATCCGGAATTTGAACGCCAACAAAATTCCGAACATGGAGGCCCCGGCGAGAAGGTTCAATTGCGAGTTAATGGTAAACGAAATTCGGTTTAGTTGAACCGAAAGACGTAACGTTTGCGTTACTTTATATCTGATGGTGCGAGCCAACCTTCAAATTCGGTGATCGTCGTACCGACCAGGTGAAGTCGGTTACTGGCAGCAAAATTGGCCACTAATTGATCGGGTTGGTTGAATCGAATTTGATGGTCGAAGGACAATAAAGATTGATCGTTGGCATCGGAATATTCAAAGAAGAACGTAATCGGATTCGGTGGTCGTCGTAATTGATCTGGTTGGTCAAACCGAGTTCGATGGGAAACGAAACAAAATAGTCATTGGCAAGATAAAAAAGGTAAACTTGGCCACTGGCGAACGAAAGGCAATAGCGAAACGAAAAAGAAATGGTCACTAGCGAAGTAGACGTGATCATTGGCAAGCCGTCGGCAAGATAAAAAAGGTAAACTTGGCCACTGGCGAACGTAAGGCATTGTCGAACGAAAGAATTGGATGGCAGACCCAAACCACTAGCGAAGAAGACGTGGTTAATGGGAAGTTGTTGCAGAACGAATTGGTCACAAGCAAAGAGAAGTGGTCATCCGAAAGTCATTGCAGAACGAATTGGTCACAAGCAAAGAGAAGTGGTCATTCGAAAGTCATTGGCAACGAACGAATGCGGAACATTGGTCGTGGTGTTAACGCATCTGGTTGGTCGAGTCATTTGGTGGTCAAAACATAATGATGGTCGTCGTTAATCCAGAAACGAAACAAAATAACATAGGTCATGGTGGCGCAACATCACAATTGGCTGGTCATTGGACGCAACACATTAGAATTGGTTGGACGAGTCAATGGCGCAATATAACAATTGGTTGGTCATTGGACGCAACAACGAAGGAAAAGAAAAAAAGATTCCTCATCATTCGGAAACTGGTGGGAGTGTTCGAAATATTTCTCATTGGAGTTTCCTCAAGATCCGGAAACTGGTGGGAGTGTTCGAAATATTATAGCATCGTAGTATGCAATAGAAATGAAACAGATCGAAGTGTGCAAGACTGTGTGAAAATCAGATTAAACATAAACGTTGTTGTGTTTTTTCTCGAAAGCAATTGAGCCAAGTTAATCCGGAATTTGAACGCCAACAAAATTCCGAACAATTTCAGAAAAATGCTGGAAACTGTTTTCCCAAAAATCTTGATATGCTAACAAAGGGTTAACCGTTTACAAATACATTGCCGCAAATCTGCTACTTCTTTTGTTCAATATATTACCTAGTGCTTGATACAAAATAAAACATTTTCCAACATTTTCATCGTACATTCAGTTATAAAAAGAATAGTAGTGAGTCCTCATCGCTTATTTTTATTATGGTTGATCAGATAACAGATGGTAAATCGTTTCTGGATTTAGAAAGACATTTTGAACCATACCTTATATCCCTTTCGAAAGCATGACATACTTTATGAACGTTCCCTTCGGCAACATATTGTCATACCAATAAATCGCCGTGTGCTCGTCTAAATTAGATTTATTTTGACTTTTAGGGCTTTAGTTTTCGAAATTGTCATTTTGGGCTGCCGATCAATAAAATTGACTGAATTTGTATGGAAATCAGTTCACGTCTTATTCACGCCGAGCCGATGAACAAAATGAACAAAAAACTGACTGGCGCACATATCTCGAGAGGCATAGATAAACAGAACGATTTAAAGGTGGTTGCCGACTCTTTAGAAGTACTACAGTAATGGCTACATCCATCCCTGGTCTGCACACTACAAAGTTTTACATGTTACATAATTTCTGCTCCATGTTCCCATTGAAACATTAATTGGAAACTTAAACATTCTCTAAGCCAGTGAACAAATCGGTATTTGCCTTCACTGTAAATGAAAATCCCAACACTAATGAATCATTTGTTATGTAACTCGGGGAAAAAAATATTGAATTGCATCCATAAAAATCATCGATATATCACCGATGAACACACCAACAAAATAAAAAAAAATCTTCGCTGTTGTTCCGCAACACAAAGACGATGGTGATATTGAATTTCAAAATCATGTCAAAAATGAAAATGGGTAAATCAACAATTCTGACGTATTCAATATTAACCTCGATACACGAGACGACCCCACCGTAAATGAAATGTTCGAGCAAATCCAATTTTAAATTGAAAAAGTTCTAAAAACAAATTTGTTTGTTTACGCAATTATATTATCAAAAATATGTTTGTGTCATGTAGTCAAGTTCATGTGCGGTAAATATTATGCCACACCAGCCTCCTCAGTAACTACCAACATCATAATCCTCTGTGACTAAAAAGAATCTCTCGAAAATGTCGAATAAAAAAAAAATTGTGAAATTGGGAATTTGATGGTGGGATAAGAGTGGGGTGGCTAAAAACATACGTTTTTCCAAATTTTTACGATGTCATATCCAAATAGCTAACGACACATATATGTAAATGTATAACAAGCAAAAATACCTAACGCACATCGCATTTTTTCTGTATATTACTTTCGGGCAGGTGAATATAAAAAAAAATCTTTTCAAACATTTTATTGGGAAGGTTTTATTGAGTTTTTGTGTTTGTATATAGACTTTTAAGAGGAATTTCATCCAAATTAGGGAAATTTGGTTTGCATAAAGCTAACTGAAAAATTCTGTTTCTTGTATCAATGGAGCATGTGTATAAGAACAAGTAGCTGTTCCGCGAGTTTTTTTACGGTTTGCAATTTGATTTCACGCTCAGTGACAACTCTTACCAGTAGAACCGATCGAATTGTATTGAATGTTAGTGTTAGAACTAAGCTTTTAGAAACGGTTAATCATCTGTTATCGACAGCAACGGCAACAATAAGCGATGACCTACGGTTTATGTGATGTTGAATAGTAAAAATTTTGTCAAAACAAATGAAGTAAAAGATTTTGTTCTGAAAGTTAAGCCCACTGGCGTCAAACGAACTCGAATTTTCTTTACTTTTTGCAGCGAAACCGCAAAATTCTACAAAACCACAGCTCTGCCCCAGGCTTTTTGACGTTAGAAAAACAAGTGTCGTTCTAGGATAAAACCTAACAATCAAAGATTCTGTGATGGATGTAAAACCCCCTACTTTAATAGCTGTCTTCAGTAAAAATGAGAGGGTTACCCCAACTTGGTTGAAAACACCCGAACCCAGCCACTCATATAAACAAAATGGTTTACATGGGAAGTGACACGCGGGCATAGGATAGTGCGTGTGAGACAGGGTCTATTTTAAGGAAACTAAATTTCCAAAAATTCTCAAATTTTTCCATCACTTTTCGTCATTTCATCTAAAAACACAGCAGATTGCATTATAAATGTTGTTTTTACTGCCTTTTTAGTTGTTTTTCTTGTCTTTGAGCTCAACTGATTACTTCGGAATGAGATCTAACAGAAAACAAAATTTGGAAATTTTAAGAATTTTTGTGAAATTTGTGAAATTTTTGGAAATTAATTTCCTTAAAATAGGCAAATAGATGAAGCATGTTTAGATTTCACTGATGTCCCCTGTACCAGAAAATTTTATCACCTGGTCGGTTGAAATTTAGAAATGGTTTGATCCGGACGCTTTCTGATGAACTGCAGTGGTGAGAAAGTTGGGATCGGTACAGCCCCAACGTAACTACGGCTCTGACCTCAACATATATTTATAAAAACGCTATTTTCAATATTGTAGTGATAAATGATCGATAACTCATTAATCAACAGCTCCGTTTCAAGAATAATAATTGCCGGACAGCACAAACATAATATGAGCGAATAACATGTAAAATGCAAAACGTTTGCCATCATACATCGCTTTTACATTCATTAGCCAATCGTGAAATGGGATAAGTGTTTGCTTACACTTGTACTTTCCGAGTAAACAAGGAATATAAACAATAAATAATATATGCGCGTGTGAAAGGACTGGTGTATACTTAAAAATCATCACCGACAAAAATTTAAATATTGGTCTTTACAATCATCGCGAACATTTCGAAATAAAACCATAAAAATGTTCAACTGAGAGACTTTTACGAACAATTTGTTATGAAAATTTTATTATTTGTTTAGTTGAACAGAACGATAATTTTAATCGCCCCATAGCGTGAAAATGGTGAAAATGTCTGGCGTTTCATTTTCTATACTACTCTCGTGCATATATTACACGTATACAAGCGAAATCTTCCAATTTTATTTTGTGTTTGATAATAATGTAAATGAAGCAACATTTCCTGTCTGTAAACAAAAGGAAGGTAGAAGTAATTTATGGAAAAAGTCCCCGTAAGCATTATTATCAATCTAATTTACAGTTATATGATTTAGCATCCTGCTTATAGCGTAAATTGTTTCGTTGAATTTGAAACCGTTTTAGTGTAATCACGCCGCTTCTGTATTAAAATAGCTTTTCAAGCGTGTTGCAATAGTCCTACTTCACCTGTACTCGTATCTGAATTACGATACGAGAGACAAAGACGTGTAATGGAATTTTTTCAACGTACACATCCGATAAGAGAACAACATAAAGTTTTAATTAAGTTCTGTTTTCTAAGAATTCAATGCGATAAAGCGATTTAGAAATGGTTGACATACCACACCAACTTTAAAACCAAAGTTTCCACTACAGTTTGTCGATTTTAATTCGCAGCACTTTGTCTGCTTATTGTGGATGGTACAATTCAAGATAACATTTTATAAACGGCAAGCATATCGCGAGATAATCAATGATTCTATTGCGTGAAAATATTCTGCTTCATTAGTATGAGAGGCATGGATGTTTTCCTAAAACGCCCTAATGTAGCGTTTTTTTAAGATTATTTTCAAGATCAACGCACTTCATGCAAAACCACTTCGAGTGACTGCTGTCAAATAGAGTACTATTTTGTATGAAAACATTTTGCAGATTTTTTTACAGTGCCAAAATTTGTTTGACGCACTGTTCCGTTAAGAGTACCACTCATGCTTGAAGTGCGTAGCCAGGATCCTTTTTCAAAAATGTAGGACGACAATAATCACCATAACTTTTAGATTTGGTTGTAGCAATTTGAACTTTTGAACAGCTCTGAGAAAACTGAGCAGTATTTCGGTAATCTGGTGACTTTTACCCTTTATTGAAAGTTAGCACATTCGGGGTCGTTATTGCGGTCGTAACTTTTTCAAAAAAGGATTTCGGTGAGAAGATATCATCGAAAATAAAATCCGAAACATGTAAATGTGGCCTACATTTTTAGCTAAAAATCTATGCCTCTAAAGAACCCTCTTTACAATACAAGAGATTAATTTAGTTATTGCTGTTGATAACAGATCACAAGCCGCTTACAGAATATGTGTAGGTTAGATTCGATCTTCGAGGCCGTGGATTCACACTAAAACGGAACTCTACATTTGTCTTCGTTTACTTGATATATGTGCCCAAATAATAGAATACATGGTATAAGAGGCGTGGTCTAACATCTGATATTCTATTGTTTAAACACATATATGCCAAGGAAGACGAAGAGTTTTTTTTCGGGTGTGAGGCCACCTTCAATTAAACATGATTCCATACAAATCAGGATATGAAATGTATAGCAGTGTCTAAATAACCTCAATACAGAAACAAATACCATCGGATAATAACAGCTGTCAAGAGCTGTCAAACATTTTTATCATTTAAAAGTTGGTAGCGTCATAGCACTGCTCCTAGCATTAACACTCGTATATCAAACGTCAAAAAGCACCAAAATTTTTCATACATTTATGCGTGTAAATTTACATGTGTTGTGTGTCTTAATGAAGCATAACTCCTGTCTTAACGAAAGAAATGCAAAGCGCATTTTAATGCCATTAGCCTTAAAAAATATTCTCTATCTTAATGCTGGGAGCAGTACTATGGTAAAGTTTAATTTTCGCTTTCATAGAAAAAAAAAAATCGAACGCCCATATTGCCTGAGGAAATAAGGTTACCTCCTTGTTATTTTCACAGCATCAACATGTACTTAGGAGATTTCCGCCAGTGCGTGTCATCCATTGTTTCGTGTAGTTCAGTTTACTTTGCTTTCATCTACGTAAATCCAGTCTATCTAATTATTTATTTATCCAGTCTATCTAATAGTATGTCTATATTCGAAGCAGACATTTATTGTTTTCATTTATGAAAGGCAATAAAAATGAGAATTAAAACATTTTCGTGGTATTCGACGTGGTATTGTTCACAATCAATAGCAGACAACATTTATATCGAATGTAAGGCTCGGAACGGGTCGGGTTCGGTCAGACCGGAACCCGAACCTGATCTTGACCCGAGCCTGAACTAAAAATTCGGGTTCAACCCGAACTTGACCCGAACCTGAATTTTCGATTTCGGGTTCAAACCGAACCCGACCCGAACTCGAAGTTATTCAACTTGAACTTGACCCGAACCCGAATTTCTATTTCGGGTTTGACCCGTACCTGACCTGAACCCGAGATCTTCAAAGAAAGCAGGTCCGGTTCGGGTTAACCCGAAATTTTTGGCATTTTTTAGTTTAAAATTTTCGGGTCACCCGAACCGGACCTGATCTTTTTGAAAATTTCGGGTTCAGATCAGGTTCGGGTCAGACCCGAAATGGAAATTCGGGTTCGGGTCAAGTTCAAGTTGAATAACTTCGAGTTCGGGTCGGGTTCGGTTTGAACCCGAAATCGAAAATTCAGGTTCGGGTCAAGTTCGGGTTGAACCCGAAGTCTTAGTTCAGGTTCGGGTCTACAAGCGGTTCGGGTCATAACCTGAACTGATCAGGTCAACCCGAACCCGTTCCGAGCCTTAATCGAATGAGATTATTCACGTCGCAATGACAAACGTTTCCTTCCACCACAAAAAAAAACTTCAGAAACAATCGGTGGATTTAAAACACTTCTCGTGCTACAACTCACACGGAGCAGAGTAGTTTTCGAAATGTGATTAAATTATATAACCAATCATGTCACTTTTCTTCATTGTTTTTGTCATAACTTATCTACAACAACTAACATAGAACTGCTGAGCCACATATGAACAGTTTTACTAAAAAGTTTTTATCCCGTATCAAGGATCTGTCAATTCTTATAAAGTGTTCAGTTGTTTTTGCAAACTTTCAGCTCTCAAATGCGGATTTACAATGCATATATACTCGTGTGGGGTTTGTTTCATTTTAATTAGGGTGACTCGAAATACGATTTTAGATTTGAAACAGTTTTTCAATTCTGGCATCAGTTGTAAGTGTAAAAGCTCTAGTTATCTCATCTGTTATCGACTGTAACGGCTACAACAAGAGATGACATCCAATTGCGATATATATTGTGAAATATATGTAAAAACAATTGAAGTAGAAGATTTTCTATTGAACGTTAAGTGTTTAAATTTAGATTTTCTCGGGTGGACATGTTTATTTTCTTGATAACTTATAAATATAAAGTTCATTATGTCTTTTGCCTTACTTCATTTATCAACCTAAAACTCTGTAGAGGAGCGAAAAACATGTTCGATCCAAAATTATGTTAGAAAGTGAGCATAGTGAGTGAACATGCGCACTCGGAACATAGTTTTTTTTCTCTGTTATATTACCACAAATTGTGGTCCACAATACCAGGACTTTGGAATTTAATCCCATAAAATTCCTAAATATTCTTAAAAAATGCTTAAATTTTGTAAGTTTTCAGAAAATTTTGCATACAATCCCCGCCTTATCCGTATGCCACTTCCAAAAGGTTAATTGAATAGAAAAGATGTCCGCTTTTTCAGCATCTACTTTGACTAATAATAGTCTCAACTGCAATAGTTAGTCCTTAATAAAGGAGGCCGAAATCGAAGACTTTGTACGCGAATCAGTTTTCGGACCACCCTGTACTTTCCATAAGCATTTTGTTTGTTTTTAATCCTGCTCTAAATTCAAGGTTTTACATTTGCCAATTAAAATGTAGAAGTAAAGCCCTTTTCTTGAAAATCACTCCAACTTTGGCCATTTTTTCCGACCCATCATTAACTTTCCACAAACGTTTTAAATTCAGCATTATATTGAACGCAAAGTGTGAAAGACACTAAACTCTCCCAATAAACACTTTAACATGGTTCGGACCTCACTGTGGAGGCTGACCCTTCAGTGGCCTTACTTTCCGCTCTGAAGCATGTGAAAGTATCTTTTTTCGTTTTTTAATACAATCTATTGGCATCGAAGTACTAGATTTTGGTGAATGTCGTGGAATGTGTGCCACGTTGTTCTAATCAAACGTAAAATCTACTACTTCCAAGTCCAAGAAACATAAATGATTGTGAATGCAACGTGTAGCATCTGTTGAAATTTGTATTAGATCTGTTGTTACCTTTAATTTACAGCGTAGCTTAAGTTTGATGCAATGTCTTTTACTTCGTTAGTTTTAACGTCCGTATGATTACAATATGATATGAAAACATTAGCCAGAGTAAATCGGTTACGTTTGACGTCGTTACAGGCTTACATATTACGTAAATCCAAGTTTTACCCTCCTCCTTTATAGTTTCGAGAAAAGTGAATGAAATTCGATTTATATTTAGAGAAGTCTAATGATTCATTAATATTAAAATAACGCAATTTATTCATCACACACAATGTTGATTCCGCTAGCCCACCACCAGAAATTCCAAAATGCAAAATTCTTCCAAAAACTTCACCATTACAAAAGATTTATATTGAGATTTATGTATCATCATCATCCCATATAATACATATAAGATCATTAAGCCAAATTTACTTTCAGCTTAAAAATTTATTCAATGTTTTTATACGCACAGTTAGATACTTTATTTGCAAAACATTTTTTTTCCTATCTCGAGCTATGTTCTCGTCGAGAAACTGAAACTGAATTTTTCTTTAAAACCTTTGAATTTTAATGGGCTTTATACATGATGCTATATCATGGTTTTTGATGAAACGACGGCTACCCATGTAGCTTTGCATTTTGCATGAAAATGTACGGTTTCCCTCTATGCTTTGTGTGTGTGTATAAGGCACGTTGAAAATATTATGTAGTTTCCTAATGAATAAATGAATAAGTGTAATGAATAAATTATAGTTTGTGTCACATAACAGGACAGAAAAATAAATAAATTGACATGAGATGTATGAGCTATGCTAGGTACACAGACATTCAGTTTTATGGATATCACAGGTGCGATGAACGGCCTTTGATCGGATAGATGCTATATATTTAATATACGAGACAGACGCAGTTGCTGAAATCCTTTGTCTACGTTCATTGGCTCATTACAGTTCCTACTAACATGCATTTCTTGCACGATCAACATTAAAATCTAATTTATTATGTGAAAGTTAATACTGCCAAAGAGCGAAATGAGCATATCATGAGAATAGAGAGTGTTAATTATGTAAAATAAAGCTGTGCTGTGAGGTAATCCCTCAAAAACGCAAGCAAGTAAATCAGGACAACGTATATAAAGCAGAAAGATTTAAAGTTACATAAAAGGCGGTAAAATATGCGAGGCTCTACAGGTAGTGGGTGCATTTTTTGTCAGACGTGTCAAAGTTTGAGGCACTCGTGACGAACAGTATAATACTTAACACTGGTTAATATTCGAGGTCTCGTAATGAGGTACGTAAAAGAACCTGAGGGTTGAAGCTGTCGGATGTACTTAATCAAGATTCTTGTTTAGTAATTAAACATTTTTGTGTTGTGTGTTTTATTCACACCAAGAAATTACGACTTTACGAAAGATTGCTTATTAACTGATCAGAAACGGCCAGTCATCTGTTATCGACGATGATGATAAAACTGAGCGATGAGCTCTGAATGGTATCCTTTTATTCTATGAAGATGTGTGTTTAAACAACTGAAGTTATAGATTTTCCATGGATTTGGCTATTGTCTTGTGAGAGCACTATTGAAGGCCTGTATTTCCACGACAGTTCGTTCAAACGTAATTTTCACTGTACCGTCAAGTAAACGGATTACTAAGCCACGTCAGTAGACAAACCCCTTTAAATCCGAAATATTTTTACGAAATTTTTGTAAAATGTTTTAAAAATAGCTACAAATTTCGTTGAGTTACTAAAATATTGTTTTTTTTGTTACCGTTAAATTTCACATATTTCGTTAAATTTTACAAATTTCGTTAAATTTCACATATTTCGTTAAATTTCACATATTTCGTTAAATTTCACAGATAGGTCTGTTCCAAGGCCATACGAATTGTCAAATTTCATTCGTAACAACATAACCTAAACAATTTCTCATGAAAAATGAGCTTCCGAAATTAGCGCGAAGCAGCTTCAATACGTAAAATTTTTTGAAAGCTGTCACTATAAGTATACGGCGCCTCAAAATATTTGCAAAAAACAAAGGTTATGTCGTCTGTGGATGAAATCGTCGTGGTTCGGGTTGTCAAAGTTCGCGTTTACAGTTATTTGGAACAAACCTTTTTCGTTAAATTTCACAAATTTCGTTAAATTTCACGAATTTCGTTAAATTTCACAAATTTCGTTAAATTTCACAAATTTCGTTAAATTTCACAAATTTCGTTAAATTTTGCAAAATTTCGTTAAGTCTACACAACGATGTGGTCTGTTCTTATAATTTTCCAACAGCAAAGAGTGATTTTCGAAAAACAGCATGAAATGGAAGACTGGGTCAAAGAGAAATAATTCACCTGATAGTTATTTATGAACTATATTTGGTTTGAAATTATTTTAATTTGGAAAGTTGTTTTGAAATATGTCGCTTCTGTTCTATTGAAAGCCCTGTTACCAGTGGTCATTTTGTACAGCTTCACAAATTACCAGAATTTTCTCTAAATCCTCCTAAAAGTTAAATTGCATTTGAAGGTAAAATTTAATTACATTTCCACGTTCCATTTAGAGTGAATAGGTCAACACTTGTTTGAATCTGAATTGGATTTTCCGCACAAAATTCGTTTACCATTTGTGTGGCGAACAAAGGAAAAGTTGAAGTCAGGTTTTCATTTCATAGAACAACACAAAGGCAATTAAATATTGCAACAGTAGTATGACACTGTAAATGACAATTGTAAGTTTTTGAATCAACAACAGTTCCATTATCAGGTTATTTGATATATCCTCGAAATGCAGTTGGTTTAAATAATTCAAAAGACGACTCTATGTCTGCATCTCTCCATGAATTTCGAATTTCTTGTATTATTGTTGTAGGCCTTTGTGAAAGTAACGTCAACAGAAATGAAAAACTTCATCCCATATAAGTACACAGCGAACGTATTCTAGTTTACTAAACATTAATTTTAAATTGTAGTTTCTCACGTTTGCATCTAATGGAAATGTTCGAATGAAAGGTGTGGTCTTGAACTCAATTCAGTGTGCTATTTTGTATTCTATGGCTATACTCACTCACCATGTACTGATGTGGTATTGAGCTAAATAAGTTTCAGCACGACTGTAGACCAGGATGAATGTTTCGGTTTACCATATTAATGTAAAATTCAATTTCAAATTTATGCACTACGTTAAATTGTTGCCGCAGGAAAATTTTATACTAAAAATGAAAAATGTTCGATTTGAACCGTTAGCTCGGTAGACTTTTAATTAGCCTGTCAATAACAAACTGTGTTGAGGATACTGTGCTCAATAATCTGTACACACACATTTCTCGCATCGGAATTTACAATTTTAACCCCCTCCAACAGTCAGCTAAATTAAGTGAAACAATGAAATGAAAACATGGAAAATATACGCTATACCGAAAAACTAGGGCCCACCCTTTGGGTGGGTCAGGTTCTATGACTGCTGAAGTCTTACTGAGACATTGAATTATTCTTTTGTTTTGACTTCAAAACTCCATTCTCTAAATTAAGGCCATAATCTAAGACACACTGCAATGGCTTTAAATTATTGCAAGAATTAACAAATAGAAGGCATGGGTTAGGACATAGTAACAAAGGAAGGGGGCAAAACCTTTTCCGGGAATAACTAACAGAACTACGGTGAACTCATGAACCCATTTGTGAGCCAGATCTCAAAAAATTTGATTCGTTAAATAAACGAATTGAATTGAATTGAGTTTTTTAATGAAGGAAGTAATCGTCCCATCAAAGAAGATCACTCGGTTAATCTTGTCGATCGACGAAATTAACCACAGGAATTTTACGAAACATTACGAATTTCAGACCCCTGTGTATGCAGAATGTACGCAGAAAATTTCTAAAATGTAGTGTAGGCCTCTGTTAGACCCTTTCCAATTACAGAGCTTGAGTAGTTTGTGCGTAGTAGGGCACCTCAAATGAAAGTAAAATGGATGAGTTGTCCCTGTTGCATCAATTCAGTATTTATATGATACCTTGTGCATTGAAAATAGCAACGTTTTGAACGATAAAAACTTTTCATTTTGATTGTTCATTGTTCAGCAGCGAGAATTCAATTTTCAGTTCATTTGATGGTGCCGCACTGAAATAAAACAATTTAGTTCAATTAACCATTTCACAAATTTCCGTGAATCGTTACCGTTTTCCACACCTTAAAGCTGGAAAAAAATTATTTCCACAGAAATTAGCCGAGTTACAACTGAGATAATAAACAGTTAATTGTCCGTAATGGGGCCACAGAGACTTTATTATCGTTTCATTCAACCTGACCGAATGTTAAACTAAATAATTCAAGTCACAAAATTTCAACCCTATAACAAACAGAACCCCAATAAACTTTCGGAGAAAACATTTTGACCCATCAAGCTGTTCCGTTCAACTTGTCAAATTATTATATATTTTTTTTGTCTTCATTTGGCATCTTCTACCAACTTTTGCCAAGTAGTTAATGGCTTAATGGATCACTTACGAAAGAAAAACGAAAAATGTGGAAGACTAAGAAAAACCTTTCTTTGGACGAAAATTTTGAAACTTTAAAATGAATTTTATGAGTACGAGGATTATGTGCGGATTATGTAATAAATATCGCATTTATAATGCAAATGAAAGTGATTAGAATAATGATTCATAAGTTTTATTTTTAGCCAAACATAAATTTATTTTGATTTTTGCATAATCCATTTAATCTAAAATCGGTTCGTATATCTTAAGCCCCATTCTCTGCTTGTCCTAGGGTGGATCGATTTTACCAACCTGAAAATAATCATTACTTTTTCGAATCTGACTACTTTTAAGTACCGCACAGCTGAGCTGCTTGAACGAAATTTATGGGTATCGTCCATCGTGCACGTTCAAGGATGTACCTGCTCCAGTAAACCTTCTTAACGTAATGAAAACTATCTGTATTTCATGTACTTTCCTTCGCCTCTCAAATAATACACCACATGCTACACTACAAAGGACATAGAAAGTGAACTTTTGAAAAGCAAATATGTAAGACAAACCTCTCACATTTCAGAGTTGAAGCAAAGTGAGTGAGTGTACGACATAGCTTTAATTACGTTCACTTCGCAGAGACTAGTTTTGGTCTCTTTTTTTGTTATAAAATTTCCTAATTTTTCCAGAAATTCCCTAAATTTTTCCAGAAATTCCCTAAATTTTTCCGAACTTCACTAAATTTTTCAGAATTTCAATAAATTTTTCAGAATTTTCCCAAATTTTTCCGAATTTTCCCAAATTTTTCAGATTTTTACTGAATTTTCCTAAAGTTTCCAGAGTGTTCTCACATTTTTCAAATTTTCACAAAAATTATTTAATGAATATTACAGAGAAATACAGAAAATACGGGGAAATTTTCCCCCAATAATGGCTTCTGCGATACCTCGAAAATTCGCTTTAGAGCAGTACGGTACTCAAATGTAGTCGAATTCGAAAAGACCGACTCGAAGGCAGTGCCATCGCTGACTTTTGCGGTAGTGTCGATAACAATTTCTACAATCTCGCATTTTCAAATTGGTAAAATTGATCCACCATATTGTTCGAGCTATACAAATAAGGTACATAAGTACACAACAACAGTAAGAATTTTTAATACAAAATTTCTCCCACACAATTTGGTGCGGCTTTCGTCATAACGAAAAGGAAACTGTAAACAATGATCCATGGAATTAATTATTTTGCAAATATCTCAACAAATTTAGTTAGTCTGAACCACTGCTGTTCAAATACCAACAGCGCCAAATAACTCACAGAACACACACAGTCACAGAAGAAAAAAGAGACCGGAGAGCAATTAAGTTAGTTATCTCGGTATAATATATGAAATGGTTTGAATGCAATTCCTAGCTCCGCATAAGTAATACACGACTGAATGTTTGACATAGACAAATTACTTTCCCTTATCCAAGTTCATTCACATTGGATATTCCATGTTTGCATGAAGAAACAAAAAAAAAATCCCCAACAACGTATGGGGAAAGAGCGAGACAGTGTAAGCTTCATTTCGTTCGGATAAAGCTTGATGACCTAAAATTCATTGAATAGATTTGCAAAGGGAAAACAGGACGTGATGATTTGGGTATTATATGTGTATTTTAGGTGTTATTTGCTAGAAGATTCATTTGTCGTTTTACAAGAATTTATATTTATAAACTGTAGAAGCGTATGTATTGTTACCATTGTGTACGAATAGCTTTTGAATACCTTTTACGTTGAAAAGCGTTCGATAAAAAGCTTCCTTTTTTGTAGAAGAACAAAACAATTTGAAAAAATACAGTCCATTGTGTCGGAGATCTTAATATTCGTTTTTTTTATTGTTATCTGTGAGGGGGTGTGGACAGAGCAATTTGATATTGAAATAAACATTTTTCAAAAAAAATCTTTATCAATGAGTACCCGATTAGCATCTCCAACGCATTAACATATCATTGAAGTGTTTATTACCATTTTTTATCAAAAGTTTGAATAATGATTTCATGCGGCTAGTAAGTACCGTTCAATTGCAATACAGTACAATCAGTATATGCAATACGCATTATTAGGTCTTCACATCATGTACGCGTCGCTGCACAAAAAATTGAAGCCACCAGCTGATCTAGCCAAGAAGGAGAAAGCGAGAAGACGAGTTTGAAGTAAAATATTTTTTCAAATTTTTTATTTTGAACATAATCTACTACGTCGTTAGTTTTAACAACCGGTCGCCGCAGGTTTCTGGTGGGTTTTAATTTTTGTTTTTTACACGTTGTTACACGTTATTGTGAATTTCAAGGTATTTTAATTGGGAGGTTACGCTGATCGCTTGGTAAAAAAGGACTTCACCTAGAACAAATTAAAGACCTTGGACATATGTTTGACATTGCAATGTGGGCAACGTAGAGAAAATTACTTTCAAAACCCACCGAAATACCGTGCTTCACTCTTCATAAAAAACACATGCCGAACGTGCCAATCTTAATCTATAACGCTTTTGCCTGTTCATTGCTTATTAACTTTTGTCGATATCACATGATTACTCTCTTGCTCAAAACCAGTTTTTCGCATTTTTTGGTCACAAGACAACAAAGTCCGGTAATGTCTTGTTGGGACATTTTTTATTGAGGCGTGTGGGATACATTAATCGCACTCGGCTCGAAGGTTGAAGGTGTGGGGACGTTGTATTTCGAAAAAATGTCCCAGCAAGACAGTAATCTACCATTTCTCACGTAAACTGACATTGGTGAATTGATGTTTTTTGTTTCGTGGAGAAAGACGGTCTTAAATCTTACATGTGAAAAACATAGGACATTCGACCACTGTTTCAATCTGACAAATAGTTTAAATACGTCTTTCGACGTTTTGCATTAATATGCAGTTCAAAAATACAATTTCTCATCAGGCCATGGCAGTGGTACTGTACAGTGGTAATCGATACAATGCTCTAAGAACACTATATGTACCGACACAACACTAACGTTGTGTTCACCTCTGCGAGAAATAAGAAATTTCAACTCTAGCAAAATTGCGGCACTCGCTTCGCTCTGGTCACAAACATCGCTCATGTTGGAACCTTCTATTTTGTCCCCTCGGTTAACAAAAAACTAATTTTCTTTAGCAAACTGGTGCAGTATTCTGATGATTAAAACGAGGAAAATTGTTGATCGGGAATTTGAATTGCTTTTCAAACCAATTTTTCTCTGAGGGTTGTTTTGGAGACCCAGATGTCTGAAAAGAATTAAAACTGTGTTGTTTATGTTCTCTATTATAACCGTTGGCACACCGATTTTGTTCACATTTTTCGTTATTGTTCTTGCGAGCAAATTGTGTATATAACGAAATTGAATATAAAATTATGTCTCGCTTAAGCCAATAAATCAGACTTCAACATCTGATGCCTCGTTCACAATTTTTAATTAACGAAAAAGTCGTCGGTGCCGACACAAATTCAATGATGAAGTAGTAGCTTACGAAACCCATCTAACCTACTTACATAAAATTTTAATTGACAATGAAAATAAATCGGCAAGTTTGTTGTGCGTACGAACGTACCTGTAATACGTTGAACATGGAATGGTTTTAATTGATCGCTGGAAACAGTGTTTGACTTATAACTAGAGTTTGGATGTAAGTTTAATTTAAAATTGAAGATAAAACCGAACATTGTTCGACAATATTTACATTGTTGCATTTAATTGGAAGCGAGATTGCATAGTCGATTGCATAAATTATGGTAATTTATTCCACATACAAATGACACGACGACATGTTACAAGTAATAACAAAACCAAACTGCAATAAATCTTATGCGGAGAACATTGTATTAATTGAGCTTATAAACGAGCTTATTGTTTGGTTAAATGTATAACAAAACATTAATTTGTTTAACATTCATCGGTCACATTGTAGCTGCTTTAATTGAGCGTTTATGACTGCAATATTTAAACACATTAAAATATGGTCTGAGGGAGTGATTTGCTAGAAATCAATTGAATATTGAAGGGATGAAAATTGATGCAATGAGTGTTTACTATTCACAGTCTCTTATTTTACGCGTACACCTGACGGTGTACCCAGGCATGACATCAATTTAATATTTTAAGTCAATCAATATTTGCTATGCGGGAATGTTTTTCCGTCTTCCGGCAATGTTTTACAGTTAAATTTTCAATGCTTGAACCCAATCGATTGCGTCGTGTACCTTCTGTGAAGTTACATCTGCTTACGAATTTATTCAATTTATTTGTTTGAGAAAAAAAAGTAAATTTCAATTATTGATCCAATCGAACAGAGTTCTTAAAAGGCCGTTGTTGCATTAGTCATAAGATTTTTTTCGGTGATCAATCACATTACATACCATTTTTGGTACAATATTGAAAGTCAATTTTCAACAACATTTCGAGCAGGGAAATGGTTATATCGTATTGTGTTGTGCTCGAAAAGAATATATCACATTGACATGTTTTCGGGTGTCGAAGATTTATATTGTTTGTTCGTTTATTAACACACTTGTCGGTACATCATTTAATATTTAATGTACATTCTTCGAACGGAATTAGTTCAAATCATTAAGTCAATCGACAGACTAATGCGTAATTATTCATCCCTTTTCCGTTTGATACAATATTTATATATACAGACCGTTCACAGAATTACCGGAATGAAGGAGACGTATGAAACTGCGTAGGAATGTGTAATACGTCCTACGATAAACAAGCAAAACAGAAAACTCCTTTCTAAGCTGATGGACTGTTATAAATCAATAGTTATATGCAGACATGGGACATGTTAGATTAATGAATTATAAGATAAATGAAAATTTGTTCATTTTGCTCCGTTACAAATTGGCTAACGATGTTTTTTGGAAGGTAGATATATAATAGTGGCACCACACCAACAAGCAGATAAAAATAATAGTAAAACCATTTCAGATGTTTGAAATGAATTCCAGAGTTCCAGGTAGCTCAATCAGTAGAGCGATGGAATAGAGTCCTATGTGTCACGGGTGCGACTCCCGTGTCAGACATAGGTCATAGGGTTTTTCTTAATAGTAAATGTTCAGTCTCTGCTGTTAGTTAACACTCGTCAGCTCCTATCAACCGTAATAGATCACTAAGATTCCGAACACAGATCTCACACGTCACATTATAAGTCATAATCGTGATTCCAAAATATTACCTACTAGCGATACCTATGTTCTAATAGATCAACCATACGATTTACGGATTTACAATTCACAATTGTGTGTATTCACATCAAAAATCGCCAATTAGTTCAAACAGCCAATGTGGAAACAATCTAACTATAAAAACAGTTAACTGGTTCATCAATTCCGCACCAATTACCAATCCTTTGTTTTTCACAAAACTTTCGGAGAGCACTGCAATATTGCATTTTTTTGTCATCCTACAGTAACGTCGACGAAGCAGTTTTTTGTTTAGTGAAGTAATTTTTGCTGGATACCGAATCGTGACAACAAAGCGAAAGCAAATTTAGTAAAAGTTTAACTTTGTCCTTAACTATTTCAATAAACTACAATTTTCGGATAATAACTGAAATTTATCGTTGAACAGCTACATCTTTTTGGTTCCATAAAATGTCTGTTAACTGGAACACTTTTAAGTTGGAATTTAAATTGACATTTTATGGATACCTGCGGGAAGTGAGGTACAACTCGTAAATGTGCGGTTAAAAAAATACTACAAAATTTCACCACAAAAATTTGAATTTTTCTCGTGGACTGTTTTTTGGAAACATTTTTCCATATTTTCACGAACATTCCTACATTTTTCTCAAATTTTTCCTAAAAATTTTTTTGGGGAAATGAAGTAAAATCTTTACACCTCACCTCAATAACATCTCGATAGCACAGCACGCTGACTGAGGACTTGCATTGAATTATTGAGTTCGTAGATTGGAATTTCAACCAAGGCTGTATACTTTGGGAAGGTCACACAGATCGCCTTTTTATTAGATACGCGGGAACACACCTTTTCCATACAAACAAACTCACCAAAATTGAATTTGTATGGCGTGGTGAATTTTTTGCATGAAACGTGGCGTGTAACCCGCGTGTCTGCATCTGCGTGACCTCCCCAAAGTATACAGCCTTGATTTCAACCGCAACTGTTACTCCCGTTACTAAAGTATAAGTGTTATATGTCTTGTACATTCAGTAAGCTAGGCAAAAAACCTGTTGGTTGACGGCGTGTGTGTGTTCATCACACGAAAACTGGACTTTCCAACTTTTTATTTATTTCTTGTCATGTAAATAACTTATATTGTCTGTTCCGCTATTCACTTGTTGCTAAATTTAGTGAGACTAGCGCAGTGACGCCGGTTCTACAATGTCTATATTTAGCCATCAATGGTATTTATATGAGATTCACTTAATATCAGATTTTCTTTCGTCCCACACTCAACATTGTTATGAATTTTTCATTGACTCTATTTGCATTTACAGAATTACAGTAAACGGTCGTAGGCAAAATTGAAAATAAGTTACATCGCTTTGATTCTTTGAAGCAATTCATAATTGCTTGTTTTGTTGAATCCTTTGGAGTCATTCTTGTACTTAGTCTGAATTTGATATCTTCATATCCACCTCTTGTAACATCAAAGAACAATTTTTGGGAAAACATTTTTTCATATTTTTTTGAATTTTTCCGCATTTTCCTTTTTTCTTAATTTCGAAAAATTGTAGAAAAATTCGAGATTTAAGAAAATATGGAAAAAAGTTTTCGTAAAAGTAGTCCCTGGTAGAATCTCACATTTTCACAGGATGTTCAGTAATGATTAGGTAGCCTAGTTATTTACGTATCTGTTGTGGACGGTATATTTTAGTCAATTTAGTGAGTAGCCTGAACGAAGTGAGAAAATGCCTAAAAAAAACCGTCCACAACAGATGCGTATACAACTTTTCATAAAAGGGGCCGAAAACCAGACAAATTGTGTGTTCTAGTGAGAAAAGTGCAGCACTTTCTCTCCCGTTGGAAGAAAATAGAATTTTTCTCAATCGAACTGTCACTTTTTTTCGTTTTCGAAAATGGTATAGCGAATCAACGTTTTCATTTCGTGGAGCTAACGGAAAAAAACAACATGCACTCATGACTATCGTTGTGTTTACTTAAGGTAGAAATAGGAAATTCCAACTCGCTGCGCTCTGACCGCAAATAATATCGCTTTTGTTGGAATTTCCTATTTTCTCGCAATAACAATTCTTAGAATCCTTCCTTTTTTTCAGAATGAAAAATATTTTTATTCAGTTATGTGAACATGACAATTTACTTGGAACCGTGCATGCTAGTTATTATTCACAAAATGCATCCTACATATTTGACTCGTTAGTGTGATGTGTCCTCGACGATAAAATCGATCAATTCTCATCGTCTCTGTATTTGTACAAATTACATTGAATTTGCGATTTTCCGGAAAATTTTTCGAAAAGAAATATTTTCCTCTCTAAAATGAAATAATTTGAAAGCAGTGCCCCATTCAATGCGAAGTCAATGCATCGATTGTATGTTTTATAAGACATCGTCTACCAAATCGTTTGAATAATTTTCGTGTAAAATAAAATTGATCTAATGATGGGGAAGTGTACACACACACACTCTAAATGGAAGCCAGATAAAGCAAACGAATGAAACGAAAATATTTACGGAGTCAAATGGAGTTCAGACGAGAGAAAATGGAAAGCGAAAACAAAATGTAGACTGAGACTTTAACGTAAATATTAAATAATTATGTCCTACGGCGAACGGGTTACACGGGAAACATCAACGATGCTATCACTTTAAATCAGGTGGCTCGAGTTGGTTATTTGTTCTGTCTGACTTTAATTTCATAAAATTTAAAATTTAAAATTCAACGACATGACAATATTAAATTTGAGATTAAATTTTGTCGAGTGTTCATCAAACAAGTACACACTGGTGCTCAAGTTCATAGAATTTTAACGAAAAAAAATTGAATTGCAAAGTTTGTTGAGAAAATGTATATGGAGAAGTTGCGTAGTTATGTTTATGGGAATTATGATGGAAAAAGTTATGGTTTTGGCTGACCTCTTCCATTTCGTTATTAATATTAGAAGTGGAAACATGGAACAATTTGTACATCAAACAATGTTGGAAATTTATTGCGGTAACATTTCGTTATGGTCAATAAGTTTCACTCATCGTTTTTTATTAAATAAATGTTCAAATTGACGGCGATTTTCTAATTTCATCAAATAAATGTAGTTTTCCAACAGACTTAACAGCCGATGAACATGATCGCATCTCGTATTTATATTTTAAATGTTTTTGCATACTACAAGGGTCGAAAACAGTACTTTTAATTTTTCGGATCAACCAAATTCATATTAAAACTCTGACTTTTCATCTTTTTTCCCTTGTTATGTAAATGACTATTAATCGAAACTATGGATCACTTCGCAGTGTCAATTCATGACCAACTTCACTCTAAAGATAAATCATGCGATTTTGGTTTTGACAAGTTATTGCTCTTAAGTTCCCATTCCACTCAACAAAAAGTACTCCGTTAGAGAGCCGTAAGAGAGCGAGCTGTCTAAAAACAAAGCAAAAATTGAAAAAATTAAATTTTGTCTCTCACACGGAGTACTTTTTTGGTAAGAGGAAACTAAGCATTATTTAAGTTTTACAGAAAAAATGGTCACCTCCAGTTAGGCAACAACAACACCATCTATTGCCATTTCTTTCAAGTTTTGACAGACTTCGCAGTCGCAATCATTCTCATGAAAATATTTTTTCTTTTTTTTTTTTAAATAAAATGTGAAACCTCCGTTGGCCTGGTGAGGTGCCACCAATATACTCATTACTTCATTATTTACTCCTTATTTTCCCTTGAAATAACTTCACTCGATGAAACGTCATTGCAGTGAAATCCGTTCACAAAAAGTAGAGAAGAGAGCTTTCTTACAGTGAACGACATCTCAAATGTCTCACTGTCATTTTTTTCAGAGAATGTCATTGTGAATTTGCAATGACACAATAAAATTCTCAGAAAAATTTGACAGTGAGACATTTGAGATGTCGTTCACTGTAGATGTAAACGTTCTTATTTATTGAACTACAGTCGTGAGCACCTAAAAGTGCCGTCGGGTTATCGATCTCCTATTTAAATTAGTACACTTTATTCCACATAATGACATATGTATGAGTCACAAGATGTGTGGAACAAAGTGGACTAAACAGATAAGAGATTGATGATAGCATGACAGTACTTTTAGGTGTTTACGACTGTAATTTCATTTAACAAAAATCTCTTGACGGTCGCCTGAACAACGGCTGTCCCGTCTAATTCCTAAACCTGAAATTTATTATTCGTATTCGCTTGAACATTTTTGCGATTATATAAATATTTATGTGGCAACACACAAAGAGGATTGTATTTCACCAAATTTATGGCAGTCAGCCCGAGAGACAGACAATTTACAGTTTAAAAAAACAATTTTTCGTGCCATAGTTCTGAATATTGCGACCAATTATTCACGAAATGGAAACGATAATAATTACTTAAGGACATTAAAACCAATTTATGAAAAAAAACGCGCTTTGTGGCTACAGAAATAAAAATAATTTTTTGTTTGCTCTTGCGGTAACATACTTTTTTCCTCCCATTATTGGATACTTGACCGAATTCAATAATGGCATACCATCAGACTTATGTGGAAATAACTCAGTGGAAAGTTTTTGTTATACACTTCGGTATGAGTGGACACTTCAGTCTCAACATACAATAAATATCCCGAGGATGTATATATGGATGGTTTTGATGTACTTCTAATCAATAACCGTGAAACAATGTTTTGTCTGCCATTTCCATTATGTAATATTTCAATAAACAACAATAAAGTGACCAGCCAAATTCTTTTCATAAAAGAAAAACTGGCCGGGTTGGCTGGACGACTGTCCTTGCGACGTTCAGTACCAACAGAATAGTTGCTTTAAATTCGTTTAAAAAGCAATTCGTCTTCTGAAAATGGAAAACCTTCTACATATAGATAAGACATCTTATCAGTTGTAACGAATCGGGAACGTTAAATTGTGATTGAAGTTGTTATCTGGTATAGCTAGTGCGAGAGGACCAAATTTTTCTGACCACCATCTGGGGCCCGGAAATATTAAAAAGTAAAAAAAAATCTTTGGTTATGGTGGTTACGATGCTGTGGGCTGACCATACAATCAGGATATTTTTTTAAGAAAAATTTTGCATATTCCGTTACTCGAGCAAGTGACCACCAGAAAAAAGGACTGCCCGGTGTTGTGCCCGAAAGTTTTTCACCATAGAAAATATAGAATTTTGTGCTATCGGGAGCGGTCTAGTATCGGGCGAGACGATATTTTGGGCTGTCCGCACAGCTCTAATCTAGTATATGGTAACTAGGTCTGGTTTTTTGCATAAATATTTCTTTGAACTTCCTATTTGAATTTTCTTTTGCGTGATGTGAACAAAATGTTCCACGAATTTTGTTGATACACTTTTATCTTCATTGCATACATAAACTCAATTCAACTCGCATGGATTCCACATAGAGAAAGTTTTGCGTATGAATACGATTAGCTCAAGTTATTATCTTAACAGGCGAATGGAAAAAAAATAATTCTTTTGTGGAATCGTCATCTCTTTGCGTAAACAAAAGATTTTCGATCACATCTGGTTCATTTGTATTTGCAATGTTACGCAAACGGCGAGATAATAAACACAGCCGCCACTGTACTTCGTATTACAAGCTGTGAATGTCTGTTTTACTTCTCTATCTCGTTTATAAAAAAAGTGAATGCCATGCCTTATGAACCATCATTGACTCCTTATCCGCTGAACACTGTCGAAAATATATTTTCAAAAATGATTTAAGATGGACGTAAAGACGAAATTCATTTTCTCTCGGTGAAATATTGCTTCGAATAAATTCTGTTCACCGATTAAGCTATATTTCGACAACATTAGAGCGGAGAATTCTAATTAAATAACTTGAACGGAATGATGAGCGTAAGGAATTTATGTGCTTATTTGGTAGGAAAGCAACCACTTCGATCGTTTTCATATTGTTATATGGTATTTTTCATACATTTCCAAGAACATGCTTTCGCAATTAGTGAAAGGTTAACACAATAGTTGCTTGATAAAGGTTACCGAACATAGACCTCTCTAATGGAATCACCTTAAAAGTAAATTGTGTGTGGAAAGTTGGTATCTCGATACGTTTATTTGAAGAGAATAAGCAAAAAAAAAGACGAAAATGTTGAACGGCATGTACTAAATTTACATCGAAGCGAATAATTTATAGGTTTCTGGGATTTACAGTTTCTGGGAATAATCTTTTCACGCAGAAGGTAGTCATAAATGATACGATATTTGATCAAAGTATTTTCTACCGATTGAAACGAACTCTTTTACTTCATTAAATTTAACAATCGCTATGCATTGTGGAAGACGCTTCTTCTTGCAACAGAGCTATAAGTAAATTATAGTGTCAAAATTTCGGTCGTTGTTTCCCATTGGCTAGCTCCTAAAAATATATCCCTGAAATGGATTTTTATAACTTTCATTCTTAGAATGTTCGGGCTGTAAATTTTACAGTATGATTATCAAATCTGCTCCTTCTTTCGCTTTAAGTATTTTTTAAGGTTTTATGTGAAATCTACTACTTCATTGATTTTAACATACATCTATCTATTAATAAAACCAAACTAACAGAGCCCATCATTTATTTTTGTTGTAGCTGTCGATAACAGATGATAGCGCAGTGGAGAAAGTCGTTAATTGTAGACTGTATGTCTGCTGACAAATTCTTTTAATCTCATTAATCACCAAGCAAATGAGAGAAGAGGTGCTGTTTATTAAATAATTGGATCTCATCGAAAATGTATATTTTTCAGGGGGCATACTTGAAAGATTTGCTAGGTTCGCATTGAAACCGACGCACGTTCGCCAAACACTTCCCTTACCTAGATGTCTCCACTACGATATCAAGTTAATGTTGCTGTAGAGAACTGATTGGAAATGTCAGAATTTATTGATGTTGTGGATCGACATAACGTTTTTGTGTTACTCTGTTAAGCAATCTGCACATTTCGAGTCTTTTTAGCAAAGACAACGTTTTCCTACTCATTTTCCCACATTTTTACAAAAATTAAATTTGAGAAATTTGAGTAAAGATAGGAAAATTTAGGAAAAACATTCGAAAACTTGAGAAAATATGAACACGTGTTACCTGCTCCATTACCTGCTTCCCAGTGCAGATATTAAAACAGTCGATTCTGTGGAGTGCGAAAGAGACCGGTCCACAAAAATTCTAATGATTCGTAGACCCCGAAAAACAACTTTTCAGACTACGGAACAACTTCAGGAGGTGAAAAATCAAAAACTAAAAATTTTCGAGTAGCGTTACCATTTTCACCTTCATCAAAAAAAAGGGTTTAAGATATTTTCGTCCATCCATATTTTTGTCAGTCTATACCGTCTCGCTATGATAATCAAATGAAAAAGTTTGAAAAAAAATGAAACCTTGACCAAAGAGCAAGAGCAGAGTGGATATTCTGCTGTGATGGCTCATTCTGCAGGTATTTAGATAGAGAATGTTATTAAAAGATTTTTTTAAATATTTTGATCTAGCTATTACATTTTTGAGTTTTCCGGGGTCTATGGAATTCTAGAATATTTTTGTGTAACGATCTCTTTCACGCCACAGAACCACCTACAACAGAGACATTCACCTAAAAACTCAAATTCTTATCGATGGCATTTATGACAACTGAAAATGTTAACGGCAATCATTTTGAATGAAATGTGTCAATTTACGTGGTAATTTATCCTCATTCTCTTTGTGTGTATCTAATCCCATTAAGCATATCATTTCATCGATTTCTCGGCGCAATTACATTAATTTTCATCAAAGTGTTATCTCAAATTCCAAAAAAAATAATAAATAAATTGGCGCTGCATTCACGTTTGGCTAAATGGAATGTATTGGAACAGAAACAAGTCTAATTGGATACGTAAACAAAAAGTGCTCGCATTACCAATATGCACGTCTGTGTGTAGAACTACTAAATCTCGAGACCTTGTTTACTTTTTAAAATGAAAACAAAATGCTATCTCCGACCTAAATGTATGTAAAACGTGAACATGGAACATTGGAACATGGAACACGATCGTACATTAATTTAAATAAATTTATGAACGGCGTTTTTTTTAAACCATGTTTTACCAGACGTATTGTGCTGGTAGAGACAAACATTTAATTCTCTCCGGCTTAAAATTGAAAAATAATATTTACCCATTTTCAATACGAATTTATTTGGATGCAAAAAAGGGAACCAACAACTGAATTAGTTAATATCAATATCCGAATATTTATAAATGTTTGATACATAAATGCTCAGATGAAGTACACAAATTCGAATTATTTACACAATGTGCACGGAAATAAATAAAAAACAGATTTAATATGCTCAACTCACCATAAAACGATGTTATACAACACACAACAAAAAATATTTTGTAAAAATTTTGTATCTTCCAACGAAAATATCGAGCACACGAGTCAATTCACAAAAAAAAAAATTTTTGTGGATAACATAAACGTTTTTCAGAGTCGCAAATGTAAACCGCGAAGCCAAAATCCAAACAAGAAGAAGAATCCACAACGACATAAAAAAACCCGATTGTGTCTGATACAGTCCATTAATCCTATCCGAAAGTTGTTTATTTACTTTTCAAAATCCAATTCAAATTTTCCGACGTAATCACATTATTTCACTTAATAACAATTTGGTATTACCATCACGTACGGATAATACGGAATGGGACTCGAACCACTAAATTTACATATTTAGCTTTCGGTAAAGCGGTATACGTAACATATATGATTAACACGTACGGCAAATTGAAATTTTACAACAAAAACTTGTAAATCTTCTACAATTTCGACATTTCGATATGTCCCATGTCAACAGGAAGGAAATATTGAATAATTTATTTTTGACTCTTTTTTTCGCAATTTAACACCACAAACTGTGAAGAATATACACAACTGTGCTGATGGAAAATCACACGAGCCAAAATACAATACTTTACACCAAAAGCCAAAATGTACAACGAAACCTGTTTTTTTTTATTATTTCGTTTCGTTGTTGTTTATTAAAATATATCGTCGAGAGTGGAGCAACGTTTTTATTTTTCGTGGAAAAATAACAAGTTCTCTCGTTCACTGTTCCAAAACGACTAAATTTTCATGGAAATGTCTCGGCACAGACAGCTGTTCTAAAACTGAATGGGTGTGTTGTTAATATAGCGGTGTATATACTCGTGTCGGATATGAGAAAAACATAGAAAATTGCCGGTTAGAAAATGGAAAACAAGATATTTGATCGTGAATATAGGATAAATGGGAAAGTTTCGTGTATATTATGTTGGCCAGGGCCTAATATTAGTAGACGTTTTCGCGCAATTTATGAAATTTCATTTACTTTTGAAAATTTTGGTGAAATTTTAGTTAATTTGGTGAGGAAAAAGGAAACTTTAGGGAAATTAGTTAAACTGTTCTCACATATTCGGTCTTGCTAGGTGCTTCAAATAGAAAATGTTTTTGCGGAATTAGTGAAATTTAGGAAAATTTGGATAAATTATGAAAATTTGTTGAAATTCAGGATTTGTTGAAATTTAGAGAAATTTGATGAAATTTAAGGAAAATTGGTGAATTTTGGGAAAAGTGAAATTAGTTTAGGTGTTAACTGATTAACTGCAAAAATATTAGAAAACATTTTTGCGAAATTAGTGAAATTTGGGGAAATATGGTAAAATTTAGGAAAATGTTTGTTAAATTCAGGGAAATTTGATAAAATTCAGGGAAATTTGATAAAATTCAGGGAAATTTGATAAAATTCAGGGAAATTTAATGAAATTTAGGGAAAATTGATGAATTTAGGGAAAAGTAAAATTAGATAAACTCTTTCCAATTATTAGGCCCTGCCAGTAATTAATGAATTAGTGAAATTTAATGAAGTTGCGGTTTCACATTGCAATGTGTCACGTTGTAAATGTCGTAACGTTATTAATCCATATGGAATAATTACGTCGATGTAATTGTAACTTCTTATATTTCCGAAACTGTAGTGAAATTTAAAAAAATTAGTGATTTAATGAAATTAGTGAAATTTAATGAAATTAGTGAAATTTATGGACATTTAGTGAAATTTAGGGAAATTTAGTGAAATTTAGTGAAACTGAGGGAAATTTGTGAAACTGTTTACAAATAATATGCCCTGGTTGGCTTGGTTAAGTTTATTTTATTGTTGTTGTTTGTTGCGTCGATATTAGTATATATTATAATGCGTAACAATCGACAACAACACTTTGGCAAAACTTTGATATTATTGACCATTGATAAAGTAAACGTCTCATTTTCTTCGAGCAAACAGCCAACGGGTGTTCATTTTGATTATATGCTATAAGATAAATTACATTCCGTTTATTATCATGTTATCCCTTTGCTCTCCGATTTAATGCCTTGAGTATAGTAATTTTACGATCAAAAACTTTCGTCGACAAATGCGAATAACAAGTAACATGTTAACATTAAAACGATCATTTGCTTATCCATCCATTCATTTATAATAAGCTAATTGTTGTTATATCATAGGTAGGGTACGTGGCATCATTACCATCATTTCGTGTTTTATGTTTCTTTGATGAAGCGAAGAGTAAATGCAGCCTTTGAAAAATCATTTTAATCGTCTTGTTAATTAAAACTTTGCCATATTCTTACTCAGAAAGACGGTACACAAAGCTTTTGCAAAGTTTATTGTAAATGAAACTGTGGGCTTAGTGCGAACACTTAGAACAATGTAAGTTTTGAGAGAGAATAACAACATGAAGCTATTAGTGCTGCTTTATTCACGACTCTTTTCAGTAAACCAATTTAAGCTTCTGAAAGATGTTCAGAATTTTGATAAAATTTCCCGAAATTAGCTGAAATCGATTTCTCAAAAATAGACAGTGCCTTAAACAGTGGTAAACTATCGCGGGGCCATCGCCGGAAATTTTGTGGCCCCGCGATAGTTTGAACAATTCATCATAAATGAGTAGCGACCAAACAGACTTGAAAGACTGACTTTGGTTAGATGAAGTTCAGAAAAATTATCCTGCCCCTTTGGGAAACATAAAATCCGCAGTGCCGCCACTTCACACGGACAATCCGGACATTTGCCTAGGGCGCAGCGATCTGAGGGGCGCAAAATTCTCAATTGTACGGGCGCGAAATTCTTGTGGGAAATTTTTTTTAAAACAAAGTCTTCAATACCTAGGACGCCGAAAACCTGGTGGCGGCACTGAAAATCCGTGAGGCACCATATACCATAAGACACTAACTTCGTTTTCACACGAGTAGTACAAAAGTATCGCTTTGGTAAAATTTTCTGAAACTTCAGTCCTTGCGTTATAATGTACAATTCATCTATAACACGGCATGTAAATTGATTTTAAAATGTTAATTTAGGCGAACCATTTCCGCATTTAGTTTCGTGCCAGAAGTACAGCTATGTGTTGCAGACGAGCATAAGAGTGTGTAACGAATGTTTCGATGTTTTTCTTTAAATTTATTTGCATAGAGATATAGTGACTGTAGTTACAGTTTGTGCACATAATAACGATAGAAAGCATTCCGAAATAATTAAAATTGTAAATGGAATGCCGAAATTTATGTTTTGAATTCCGAAATGTAAGATATTCTGCTCAGTTACGGCGACTTTTTCAGGGCAGTAGTTTACAGTGGCACAATCTGGTGTAACATAACAACATTTAAAATTTGAACAGATGCTTCAATATTTGCAAGGTACAAGGTACCAAATCTCGCATCACTATATTTTGACTCTATCAATCTACTGCTGCCTGAACATAAAGTTACAGTTTTACAGGAAGTATACTGTTACCAATAAAATCATTATTAATTCTATAACTTCTGTTGCTTAAAATATTTTCTAATGAAATCTTGTACTTCAATTGTTTTAACATACAGTGAACGACATCTCAAATGTCTCACTGTCAAATTTTTCTGAGAATTTTATTGTGTCATTGCAAATTCACAATGACATTCTCTGAAAAAAATGACAGTGAGACATTCGAGATGTCGTTCACTGTACATTATGTTATATAACCAAATCTACTGAAAAATTTGGCTATTTTTTTGTTGTTGTCAATAACAGATAACTTTCAAATGTCAATCCTTTTGAAGAAGTTATCGCCTCAATTTAATTTCAAGTTTTTCGATTCCCTATCGCCATAATTAATTATTATTTTAATTTGTAGTCGACATCAGTAAATTTAGACAAGAATTTGCTTCAGCTGTTTGTCAGCTGGTTTATTAATACAAACAAAAGGGCTTATGTCTTCATACGGGTTCACTTACAAGCGCGTGGAAGTGGTAAACCATAGAAATCCGTATGAACAGTTGTGTTGTATGAGTAGACCAACTGACGATCATGTAATAGACCGTATTTGAAAAAGAAGCATATCACTGATCGTAGCATTAACATAGTGAACATTCGGTTGCTGATGCAATCACAGTAAGTTTCTTCTGTAAAGATAGATTTTTGTTTTCGTTGTATGAGCTGAAACAAAGAATTCAACTAATCTTAAACGGCGGCTCTCATCACTAAAGCCACTCAATTCGACGATTGTCAGTTCAGTGTTGATGATAGAAGCAGTGCTGTGGAAAGAGTGGCTTACTCATTTCAAGGAGCATTTCAAAGTGCCGAGTAATGTGATGCTAGAAAACTGTGTCGCATGAATTGTAAAAACAAACTTTACTGTGCCCTTCAAAATGACGACTAACATAGACTTTAATAAGCTTAATCTAATACGAACTTCGTCATATATCCCCTTCTTCTCCCCACTATAAAGAAAATTAGTTTTTTTTTCGTCATCCCATTTCGTTATGCCTACCTTTACCCATAATACACATTTGCTACAAAACAAAACAAAAGTCTAAAATTCTTGGAATTATACTGTACGGCGTAAAATCAGAAATAAGGACACACTTTAATGATATTGGTTTCACATTTCATGATCTCATCCTTTGAGACAACAATAAAATCAAGTCAAATTTGATTTATAAAATATTTTTTAGGATAGGCGAGCACACAGGTTGTTTGTTTAGGTCATCCAGAAAGTCTATATACACACAGTCGGAATATAAACCATTTTAGATTAAATTCCGATTTATATATACCCCACTTCGATATAATCGCACGAAAAAAAAAAAAATGAAAATTGTTTGTGTTCGGATATAATATGCGGTGTACCTTTAATGTGGGTTGAGATAACATTGTCTATTTATTATTGGTTGTGTATTCAACACAGCAAAGTTTATTTTTAATAAACAGATAATTACCAGAGATAGTGTGTAATGATCGTAATGCCTATACATAAATATGTGATGGGTTTCATGGTATGTGATTCGATATTTTAATTCCGTAAATGATGCATCACTTTATATATGCCAGTATTGGGTCGGAACCGTTTCCACACTGTGTATGATAAATTATGGGGGCACGGTACTTCTGAGCAGAAAAGAGATATTACAAGGTTTTCTTGGAAATGTACTGAAATAAGTGACTGTGGAATCTAATCATCTAATCATATCTTCACGGTAGATAGGGACCATTATTTGGAACACATTTTCTTGGGTTTTCCCTCATTCATCCAAGTTTTCTTAATTTAAAAAAAAAAACTTTTTGGGACAAGTTTTGAAAAATGTTGGAGAACTCGAGAAAATTTAGGAAAATATAGAAAAACTTTGTCCCAAAAATAGTCTCTGAGAGGGAATCTGTGTATTCACTGGATCTTTTGTCATTCTTTGGAATTTCACAACTCTAAAGCATTTTAATCCCTAACATTTACAAAATAGAAATTCTGTGAAAACTTACTTTATTTCAAAGTGATCGAAATGATAGACAACCTCGGTTGGTCTGAAGAGAGTATTTTTCGTACCAAGCCAGGAAATGACGATTTTTTCAGCACCAGTCCTAAGTTTTCCTTTCGAGCGAAGCGAGCAACGAAAATTAGGACGCGTGCTGAAAAAAACCCATTTCCCGTCGAGGTACGAACAACGTTTTGTGCACCGGACAACTGAAATAGACAAAACACATCAATTTACTTGAAAAAAATTCAAACTTCACATTCACCATATTAAATTTGTTCACTCATATAGTCACGGAAAAATTTATTCAAAACCGTTCTCGCACGATAAATCGTAAAGAAATGATTTTTTTTTCCAGCACGCTATATCGTTCGGGAAAACCTAATATTTCATAACAAAAATCATGGAAAAATAAGTCGTATTCCAGTTTCCCGGTGCACAAAATGTTTTCCAGCAGTTCATTCAATGCGCTCTATTTTCAGGTGGTACAACTTTACTCTGGTAAAATATCCATGAAATGTTATGGCTGTGAAGTTGGTTCACAAAAAAATAGAGTGCTGACATTAGTAGTTCTGTGACGAAATGTACTAAAAATGTAAGAGAATATTACACAAAAATCTTTTACATATTTAGTTAGTGAAGTACCAACCCACTTTTCGGCGTTCAGTACTTAGTAAAGAACAACATCTACTTTTGCAGAAACATAACATTTTGAGTCGATGGGTCCGTAAGTCATATGTAAATGTATACATACGATACATAGCATTGTTCCTAGTATTATCCTCGTATGTGATACGTCAAAGATTCTCCAAATTTTGATGCACTTGTATGTGGTGCGTATTCTGACTCACACGAAGAAAAAATGACTCCTGTTTTAACGAAAAGCGAACGTGACTAAAAACCAAACCCACGATCCATTCACGATTTTAATAAACTCCTGCATTGGTATCGTCAATACCTATCATTTGCCGCTTAATTTACATTTATTTTACCGTAGATCTAGGCGAAAGACCTTAAAGCACTTAGGCGCCCCTAGCTTTAGGAGGACCAACCCAAATACCTTTTAGATGAATAAATTGTAAAATTGGATGACATTTAATCAAGTTATTCGATGTATCTTTAAAAAACACAATTTTAGATTTATCAGAGTTTTAAAAGTCGTCGATGTTCCCAGTCAATTAAGTTCTTCCCAGCGTATGATCTATGATATTTTTGGGCGAAGTTTGAATTCGCTGAGGAAATATCATAACACTTTATTGACTGGGAACATCGATGACCTTTAAAACTCTAACAAATCTCAAATATGTTCCGAACTAAAAAAAACGTAAGGACGAGTCGACGGCCAGGAAAATTGTTTTACGGATGAGCCATGTATATTAACACTTCGTACAGGGCTAAAAATGCAAAGCCTATGCTACCATCATCCCACAAATATTTTCTATGCTGAGAGCATTGCTATGGTTCACACTTTCAAGAATCTTTTTTTCTCTGATTTATTTCCAGCTGAAGAAAAGAAATGTTTGACCTGCATCATTTGTATTCAGTCAGGTGGTATACAAACGTGTGTGAGTAGTATATGGTTGTAAAATGCAGTAAGCACCCAAGAATGTAAAAGTAAATAAAAAGCATATTGCGGAATCTACCATGATGTAGCTTCGTGAATTCGTAATTTATAGATTCATAGTTTATGGAATTATTATGAGAACTAGAGTTTCAATTTAATACACTAAAGAGATGTGTAATTTGGAAAATTATACGTCCACTCATTCATCCTACTTTATTAGTCGATTCATAAGCTATTCAAAGGGTACTTACATAAGCGCAGGCTCTCTTACACAAACACGGGAACACAAATTATTTTGTGTGATAAAATTTGTGCGCTGCTGCTTTTCCTAGGTATAATCCACAAAATATTCAGGTTTATGAAATGCTCAGCGAACCACTGAGCAGACTTAATGAGTAATTTGCCCGAAGTGAAGATGTAGCCAAGTGTTATCTAGAAAATTTGTTATTATATTTATCACACAACTCATTTTAAGAATTTGTGGAAAATTAATTTCCTCTCGGATTTATCCCGAATAGCTACACGCTACAGTCATATAGCCTTATATAAGGCTTAGTTGGTAGTGCAGCGTTCCTGGAAATTTTTAATTCTAAAAAAGTGGAAGCATAAGCTTGTGTTCGCCTGTTTACAAAGCTGGATGAAAAATAAACAAATTAAATTCTGGTGAAACAAGACCTTGTCATTTTGTAAAAACTTAATGAGTTGCTAATTACAGGGAAAATTCGGTAATTAACTTTGATTAAAAATGAGTGTTTGTGGATATGTTGGTGGGACATTCTTCTCGGAAATCAAATTATTTATCAATTTTATACAATTATGAACTGATGAGGCATGTTGCACAATAAATATGATTGGAAAACATAATCGCATTCGGTGAAACGGTGCATAATGGGGATTCGTTTAATTACAGTTGCTATTTCCATGTTTAATTAACATACCTGGAAATGATTTATATCGTTGAACTGGTCGTAGTTTGCCAGAGAAAATATTATGAACATTAACAGGATGTGTTTTGCACTTCTCCATTCATTCTATTTGTTGTAATCCAAAAGTGGCTTATTTCACACCTAGGGAAAACAAGAGAATTTGTTTTGGGCTTCAAAAGCATGTAAAATTCATTACAAAACTCGGGATAAAAAATGAAGAGTCACGTTTTCGTGTGATTGTTGACCTCGGCTTCGCGTCGGATCATCAAACTTCACACGAAAACTCGACTTTTCAACTTTTTATTTCTTGTCATGTAATAGTATTTTACTGTACTAGTGAGGTAAAGTGGCTATTCCCTCACTAGTGAAAGCCTTTTCCCTCGCTCGTAAAGTAAAACGTTATACTTTACACGTGAAATAATTTGATTTCGGGCTGAAGCCCTCGGATACTTTTACTCATCTGGATGCGAGATATCAAATTACTTCACTGGTATAGTAATGTACTATTACATGACTAGGGATAAAAAGATGAAAAGTCGAGTTTTCGTGTGAAGTTTGATGATCCGACGCGAAGCCGAGGTCAATAAACACACGAAAACGAGACGTTTCACTTTTATCCAGAGTTATGTAATAGATTTTACATGCTGAGGGCGTCGAAAGACGTGCTTCAAACATGAAAAGTACGGTTTTCGACGCATGTGGCATGTAAATAACTATTAATTCATTTGTTTACCCATAATCCCAACGCCTTATCCCGAAAACAAGGTATTATGGTACCTCCATCTGGTCGTTTGGGAAGCTTCTGTGTCAATTAACGAAGAGTTATTTAAGTGTTCATTCCACTCAACAAAAAGTACTCCTTGAGAGAGCCGTGAGAGAGCGAGCTGTCAAATAAACAAAGGAAAAATTGAAAAAATTCAATTCTGTCCCTCACACGGAGTACGTTTTTGGTAAGAGGAAACTAAGCATTATAATGGCTTGTCCTTGCAATTTCTATAGGAGACATCAAATCATTTCGCAAGGTTTCCAGGCATCTGTGATATAGAAATTTTCATCACATATTACGCGCCATAAATTTACTTGAATGTGTGTGTATGTTGTGATTATGTATTATCCTGACAATACCTGCACCTCGACGTCTGTAAAATTATTATTAAGATATTTATGAGAGCGAAACAATTACACTCACGCGCTTAGGAGTGGTAAAACCGAAAAAAGATGTATGAGCAGGGTTGTGTGTACGAGTGGACCAGCTGAAAAACAACTAATGTTTACTGTACAATTAGGTTAGAGCATAGCATCTGCAACCAAGCAGTAGAACAGATTTTCCAAGTGAGGCCTGTGTATACAACCCTACTATGTTGTCATTGTTGTCAAAGTGAGAATTTCCTGTTCCACTATTCTAAGACATTCTATTTATCAAAAATATGGCCAAACATGTAGTTCCAGCTACCTGGAAGTTCAAAGAAATGTTTTTTTCTAATCACGGCTTGCGTCTGGCAAGTTTTGAGCGGCTGACAAAAATTTTGTCACAAAATGTGGGGCGAGTGTCATTATGACTGTATCTTAGAGACAGTAGAAGAACTATTAAGTTGCTTAGAATAACGTTCTCCGTCAAAAAGGTTGAAATACCCGTACCTAATTCGGTTTATTCTTCGCTACAGGTTTTCGGTGACGAAAATCCCGTCTAGACATCTTTCTATGTCATTGGGTAAAAATAACGAGTTACAATTTACTCTACCTACTCAGAGGTGTTCACCGCGATGCATTGAAATGAAGTTATAAGTATATATTAGGTACTGGGATAGAACGAGTTCTACAATAAAATAAAATTGGATCGATCCGAACATTACTGCTTTCACATTCACAAACTTAACAAAATGAGTTTCAATTTCTTTTAAAATTATTATAATCTTATCATTGCGATAAATAAAATGGCCTCTTCAACTAGATCGTAAAATCACTTTGCGATTTATTTAAATGAAATTTTTAAAAACACATAAAATCCATCGTTGTGAATGCACACATCATTGCCCCTTTTTTATTTTCGAAAAGTATAACCTAGCTAAAACTGAAATGAAAACTTAAAACATAAGAGAATAATATAAAAACGGGTATGGAAACGGATCGCTCCTCTCTATTGCATTTTTATTTCATTCCTTTCGGTTGGTTGTATATTATTGCAAAATGATGAGAAGAAAAAAAAGCGAAATGGTTATTTGTTTACCAAGGGGAGAAAATGGGAAATTTCAATAAGAACGAAAGTTTGCGACCAGAGCGAAACGAGAGCCGAGATGAACACATAATTTTTACTTTCTCCTTTGATCGAAAACACGACTTTTATTTGAATTCGCATATTTAGAAAATGTTCCCCGCTAACACATAGACAAATTTGTAATCTCTAGGGAAATATTGGAAATTGTTCACCTAGAGTTAACAAACTGGAAAGCGCCGTGTATATGATACAAATTGATCATATTGTAGTAGACATAGCAAATTGAGACACTTCTCTCTCTTCAAAAACGAACGCTGTCAAGAATAGTTGTCGTGTTGTTGCAATATTTTTGTGTGTTCCTGAAGTGATCGACATATTTTGTGTTTGTTTGGTGCTTAGTAGCTTAGTTTCGGAATGAATTGATAATTTTTGGTGTTTTTCGTGATTTTCGATGAAAGGCGAATGTAAAAGCCATTAAATGACTCGAGACGAAAAAGGTTTTTAAAAATGATCGGTGTATGTGTGAGCCTCGAGGGTATTGTAACATTCGAATGCGATTGTGAACCTCGGTAAACCTCGGTTCACAAACACGCATTCTCATGTTACAATACCCTCTCAGCTCACATACACCTCGAATTTTTAAAAACCGTTTTTCGCCTCTTGTAATTTAAAATACTATTTCATACCTAGGACTCGAAAAGTGCGACTTCGTCCAATATGAAATAGTACATTTCCTAGTACCTAGGACTAAAAGTCTTTTTTAGCGTGTGAGAAGTTTCCAGACAGAGTCGAAGGCGAGGTCCGGAATCGAATACGCTAAATAAGACTTTTAGTCCGTGGTACGAAGTCGCACTTTTCGGTTCCTAGGTATGAAATAGTTATTTTCATATCTGTGGTGGACGGTAGATTTTATACAATTGCCCGGGTTGTAGCCCCGACGAAGACGAACGAGCGAAAGTGACCAAAATCAACCGTCCACAACAGACACGTATACTACTTTTCATCCTGACGCAACACTGGTCAATCACGAAAAAAACTCAGAAATTTATGCCCAAGGCAAGTAAATAAAAATTTTCTCACCTGAACTGTCATCGGAGAGAGCGTCAACAAAACACCATCTTCTCACCACGTTTGAGTGGAGAAAATAAGGTTATTCACGTCGCAAGGATGAAAGTGTAATAAGAACGCGGGTGCTGAAAATTTTTGTAATTCGATTTTAAAAATGACGATTCGTTTCTCTCTTTATTATTATTTGCATTTAGTGTGGATCTGTGTGGATATGTAATATAAAACTTTCGATTATACTTTCCATTTAATTCAATTTGAGTTTGCTCTTGATTCTCGTGTCTGTTATTGACATGAATGGCTTTTCTCTCCCCTTTCTTCGTAGCCGATAATATCCATCAATAATAACGAATAATAGCAAAATAATTTGATTAATGGTCTATCGCAACTGAGCCGACCGTGCAGCAAACACATATTATTACCTATATTACAACTTAATGTCAGCAAACACTTCCTCGAATTTCTTCTTCCCTTTTTTTTTCTTCATTCACACACAAAGGACGATAAAGCACAATAAATAAAATATAAAACTATCTACTCACTTCTCGTATCTCGTCTAAATCCCGATGTGATAAAAATGAGGAAATTTATGACATTGCACAACCGAATGAAATCACATCAACAATACATCCATTTTATTCTTAAACATGAAATAATAACAAAACTAATAAAAAATCCTCTAAGCGTAATGTGTCGGATGATATCATAAAGGTAAATGGAGTGTGTATACTTAAAGCTAAAGGATTATGTCATGGAGACGAAAGAAAGGAAAATAAAATATGAAATGAGAAAAGGGACAAAGAACCGAATGGAAAAAATACTTAAAAAGGCGTTACATTTCGGATTAGGTACATAGTCTCCTCGACAAGGGCGAACCAAAAAAATTGTGTGCGAATGTAATTTTAGTAGACAGTGCAGATTATTCAGCATTTTCGATCGCACAAAGACGTTATGTATTAAAAAACATTTTCCTTTTTTAAAGCACTAATCCATTCTATTTACTTTGTTCCGTGTCATATATGTTATAGAATATCTAATGCTCTTAGCAGCACGTGAAATCGATTCTTGCTACATGTGCTGGATGAAATTTCATTGAATGGATTCTCGGAAAATTGTTTTTTTAAGGTTTGTTACGTGTAGTTGCAATTTTAGAGACGGCTGAATGGGAAAATATTATTGGAATGGTTAAATAGGCTAAAACCAGCCAATAATAGGGCTTTCAGTAATACACATTCAAAGTTGCAGATACAATTCTATCCTGAGCGACTTGTAAACTCAAATTCACCAATAAGGTTACACTTTTTCATTTCGGCTTCAGCTGATTGTTTGGTCTGTTTTCATACGTCGGTGTGTTTGTACGTGTCCTCTTTCAATCGTTTGCATGGGGGATGAATATTTATATTAAAAGAACGGAATGTCCAGCTTAAGCCGACGCAAAAAAGTGTAAACTCAATATTGAATCATACTGCCTCGGTGTGTTTGGGACTAAGTCATAACACAGACGGCAAGCATATCATTCGTATAGTAATTATGACCAAAGTAACATTTTTAAATGGTAATCCAACAAACTAAACACACAGACATTTCAAAACGAAACAATTTCAATTTAAAGAAGCGATAAAAATGCCTGTTATAGATAGAAAACTGACTTAAAAATCAAAAAAAAAAATTTGGGACACGCACTAAGTCTATATAATCACATATCAATATTAATTAACAAGTCGGTCACTTCTTTCGATGTAAGACTATTACAAAATCTACTACTTCATTACTTGAACCATAAAATCTTGCTATTAAAGACCACATTAGGCAATGAACGTCAACACAAGGTATGGTCGAATGTCAAACTTCCCATGAGAGGTGAGTTTGTTGTTTGAGGCGATGAAATCGCTATGTCCTCCGGTTTGTATGAACATACCATACCTGGTTTATACTTTCATTGACATTAGGTACATCTAGTCACTCATTTTTGTCGTCGATGTCGGTAGCGGCTGCGTCGAATTACAAAATAGGGAATTGTGTCTTTTGAATGCAAAAGCAGTTTCTATGATTTTCTGGGGATTTTCTATGATAAAAGTTTTTATGTCAATTTAAAAACATTTTCAAGCTTTTTACACGATTTACAGTGATATTCCCTTGATTGTCAAAATTAAGGAAAACTGTGAAATTCAGAAAAATAGCGGAAAATGTCTTACTAGGAGGTGCGGGAATGGGCCATGAAAACCATATTTTCGTAATTTATCATAATTCCAGCAGCTTCAAAAAACATTTTTGTGAAAATTAAAGAAAATATTGGAAAATGTGGAAAAATTCAAGAAAATATGGGAAAAATAATTTTTTAAACAGTCCCTGCAATTTAAACTCCAAAATAATTGGTGGTTGTGCATGGTTTCTTCTTCTTTTAAAAATTGGAGTATTGGAAAAATTTACGACCAACAGGAATATAGCTACTTGTTCAGGCAACGTTGCGTACAAAAATCGTAAATATACAAACTTTTATCGAAAACTTTATTCGTGGAAACACCGTAATTCCATTGAAATAAAAATTGTTGAAAAATGAAAATTTATTGAACAGAAACCGATATTGTTGAAAGCTATCAATTCGTATCATCGTCGTTTTCATTTTAATATTCACTGCTACCACACATATAAATATACTTAGGACACCCACACCCACCGAGAATCGCCAAAATAAAAATAAAAAGGAAAAACCGAAAAAACGTATTCCTCAAAATTAAATATAGGCAAACTCTTCAACCTCCATTGATATGTGAATTATATAGAGGATGCTATATATTATTGCGGTAGATTATGCTGTCAGAATATAAAAATAATTTTTGGCCGAAACTGACACATGTTACTTCCATCACGTAGCAGACATAATGAATGATGACGTGACGTTGATAGAAAAAGTAAACCCAATGTCCGGTTTCTGATTTTGATGTCAATTGGTAAAGTTGTTTTGAGAGGGATTTGCTTTATTGCTGGGGTGTGCAAGGTGTTCCCGGAATAATAGCGCTTCTTCTTTTTTTCTGTTCGTTTCCGAGAAATGCAATCATAAAAGAAATAACGAAATGTCTTTTCAGTGAACGCTTGAAGTTATACACTCTTGTCAAACAATGGCGAAGTAGGATTTATTTCTGTTCGAAGTTGCAATGTCGCGTTCAATTGATAAAATTCGTTGTACGCAGCTGTACGTACAACGTTCAAAAAAAGGATGAATGGCAATAAAATGTTGTAGTGGTGGAAAAGTCTCGAGTTTTTATCGAAACTTGAATCTGTTAGGAAAATCGGAAACTTCAAAACTTTTATTTCGATAAATGATTTTGGCAATGTTTCGTAATAGACTTTACTTAAGTTCACCTTCACTTTCACTATTATTCATTGGTTAGTTTAATATGAATAATTGAGAAGACACTATTACTCCCACTATGTGAAGCTCAGCGATTTTTCCACATTTTTCTGACAAATAACTTTTGGGAATATACAGGACATTTCTTCAAATAATTTTTCAATAGTCCCTTGGTTCAGGACAAACATCTTTGGTTGATGGACTAAAGATAAAAAATCGCTGGTTCGTTAAAGAACAGATTTTTGTTTATTGAGAAGAGAATATAGAAAGCTTCGCTCGAGTAAGAGCTATTCTATTTTCTGTTTTTCTCCGAGGTTAAAACAACGTTTTTCATGCTTCCAAGTGACCAAGCAAGGGCTTTCCTACAAACTTTCACCATAGTGGGGGTAGATAATTGAATTATGCGAGAAGATAAATTAATTTTCGAGAGAATGAATGAAAGAGAAGTTGCCAGGGATTCACGCACTCATTTTTCTCCCTTTTTCCAACTATTTTCAAGATCTGAGAAAGTGATAAACTATTTGCACTATTTCTCACTTTTTTCAACTATTTTCTGACCCCTTTACTCACTTAAAAAAAAAAATCAGTTAAAATAGATTAGAATTGTAAAGTTTCGCCTGCGGTGCTAGAAAAGTTCCTTTTTTCTTCTATAAAAATTCTACTGCCTTGCAAGAGGCATTATACCAGAGAAAAACGATTTCACAAAAATTCTGAGCTCTAAAAATTGTTATTGCAATTTCTTTTAAAATGGAAGTCTTCACACTCTATCAACTGATGGTGCGTCTCCTTTTCGATTTTTTAGAAGGATTACGCATATGACGTGTTAGGTGGAAGGTATACGTTATAAGCAAGACGCTATCAATTTATAAAGTAAGCAAATTTTCAAAACATCCGAAAACTTCAAAATCAACATTTTTGAAATTTTATAAAAATTTTGAAAGTTTGCTACTAACTTATAAATGTCTAACAATAAAAACTTCCACCGAAGTCACTTGCGCAATTTTTCTGTTCCACTTGAAGCCTTAGGCATAAAAATTACATACCCTAGAGGTATGATCCTTAAAGAGTTCCTAACATTCATCCTGAATTAAAAATCCTTAACGCGATGCTTAAGCGAAAATTCCGTCGACCTCTCCTGTTGCACATAATCCTTCAGATAGAAATTTTTACCTTCTACGTATTTTGGAGCCAGTTGCTGTTAGGACTGTGGACTCTCACAATACTGCAAGGAGAATCAGGCATTTTCTATCTACTGATTTCTCTTTAATGTTTTGCTAATTTCTGGAACCAAATCGAAAGTATTGAAGTAACGAACGAAGTATAATGCTTCAGGCCTTTGTAAATGCTGATTCGTCGACATAGGATTCGGACGTATCCCGGTCTCCTTTGCTTTTAGTCTATGAAATTCATTAGTTGCAGTATATTCTTCATTTGATTTTTTTTGCTATATATCGCTAAAAACAATCCGGTTTCGTGAAATTGAAGTTATCTGCGATTCTAATGACCTGTAGCTTCATGCAGAAGAAACATTATGCATGGTAAAACCCTTGACTTCACGTAGAATAGGATACAAAAGTTTCTAAAAACTCACTTTTTTACCAACGTTTTCATCGGAATATCAACTAGAAGAGACATCAATAAAACTCGACATTCACTCATATGAGGTGTCCCTGGAACTGGACTCATGTCACTGGAACACAAATCATCGCTGGTTTAGAGATTCCTTTAGTTCCTCAACACGACTTGTGGTAGTAACAGGTGACTGGAGTGCTTTAATCAAGGTATAGTCGATCGTTAGAAAAATCATTATTTTCTTCGACGGCTTTATTTATTTCTGTCGAAGATTTGGTTCAAGCCTCTGTAATCTGTAAGTCGCATCATCTTTAAGTTTATGAATACTATAAAGTCAAAAAAGTCAGTTTTTGGCCATTTCCTACGTTGAAAATATTGTCTAGTGAGTCAGATCCATTCACCTAATCATTCTTTTCAACATCTACTAACTGAGAAAGAGGTCAAAGACAATAGATTATTCTCGTCGTTGTTGTCGTCGTCAAGAGATATGACTTCATTTTGTAAATGAACTCAATCGAAGAGTTAGTTTTTCATGACTGCGTAACATTTCATGATACAAATCGAATATAATAGGAAACTTCCAAGGCTATAACATTTTACTTCCGAATTCGTTGTTAGTAAAACATCAATTTTTATGACATCCTGTCACAATCCAAGCTATATTATGTTTTGAGTTGAAAAATCACAAACAATGTCATGCTACAACGTGAATACCTACATATGAGTGCCTGCCTACCTACCTCATATATATACCACCCTAATCTTCAAAATAAAATTACTGCAAAGAAAGCAATGATCAAGTTCGAAACGTATGTTTAACATAAGTGTAAGTATGTGAGGAAAGTATTTTATTGTTTATTTTATTTGCTGTGTAGCAAAAACGAGCAAAAGAAACATTTGTCATGATTCCTTTTCAGTGAGACAGCAACTGTATTGACATTTTTTTTCTTCGTAAATACCTTCAGGAGTTTGCACTGGCACAGTGGGTTGAGAAATCATAATACACACACGCATATATATCGGGTGAAAAGTACTTTTAAATCCGTACAAAATTCTCAATAGAATAAAAATCAGATTGATTTACCTTTGAGGCGTTTTGATATAATATGGCCCTTTCGAAAAGGTATATTCAAACACATCTATACTGTATACCCATTGCCTATACGTTGACAAGCTGTCTTTACGACAGAGTGAACATTGATCTTTTGATTTTATTTAGAAAAAAGTAAATTGGATCTATTTAAGTCTAATAGTACCGAACCTTGTTGGTTGATAGTATTTAGAGTGATGTGATGCGAATTTTTCGATCCCAACTCATTCGCAAAATCATTCAAAATTTCCTCACTTTTTGTGATACTTTTTCTCGGAAAAAGTCTCTACAAATTGAACGGGAGTGAAAGTATAATACCTTCTGAGATTTCGATCGCGACCCATTAATTTTCAATCTTTTTTTAACCTTTGGTTACGTTTACCGTTCAGCACACACATGACATATTCAAGAACATTTTTTTTGCTCAACATAATGTACATGGAACTGCGGATGGAAATGGTTAAACGGAATTACCAGTTATATGGTATTCATCTGCTGTCGTTACTATGAAGACAAAATTAAACGACGAGCTCTAACTAATGTGAATTTATACAATAAAATTATTGTTGAAAGAAATGAAGTAAAAGATTTCCTATCAACCAGCGTCTGCTAAATTGTACTTCAAAAGAAATAACAGATCCAAAGATTACACTGCTATTACGCTTGTCATCGCTGAAAGGTTAATGATTACATAACGAAAAGTTTTCTTTTGTAAACTTTTCGTTAATTTGAGACTCAGTTCCTATCCTCGATTGATTCCTGACTGCTGCAAGTTTAAGTTTTCATTTGACCAGATGATCAGACTTAGGATGCAGAGTTCTAGTGGATGAATCTTTAACGAAATAAGACCTATTTGCCGCGAAAGTACATGAGACCACCTTTCTAATGACACCTCACACGACTTTTTACGTTTCACGTACCTCAAGATATTTCCATAAAGGGTCCACATTTTTCAGTGCTGCCAGTTTTGAATCATCAATAACTCGAGAAAAATGCATTTCAAAATGTGGAATCTCCAAAAATCTGTTACACGCGACAGACTTTTTAGTTTTCAAGACGCTCTAAGATACATTAACTTCTGACCTAACGCGATTTTTGGTAATTGAGAGACGAAAGAAAAGAGATTTCCTATTTCTACATCGACGGTTCCTGATATTTTAATTACTTTAAGTCTGTATATCGTATCGTATTGACGAAAATCTACAAAATTTTGCAAAATTATAAGCAGAAAGAAAATCCGTCACTACATACCCAACTAAAAACCAAAATGTAATCCCAAATCCTCCCATAAATAGAACCAATAAAAGTTTCTGTAAAATAAAAAAAATTAACAAATCTTGCAGCAAAATCGACTAATGCGGACATCCATGAAATAAAATCCAACCAAACTAAAATGTGTATTTGAAATATTAGCGTTACACATCGATTTTTGCATTGCTGGAAGTGTTTGTTATGTACTTATACAATGCCATCAATATAAACTTGTTTTCACTTTACAACAAGCTAACGTTTCACTTGTTTGTGGTAACAAACATGGCAAAAAAATATGCGAAAAACATTTGTTTGAATTTAGTTTACAGCAAGTGAAATAATGCAGCTTTGTCAACTCGACAGAAATTATTTTATGACCATCCTAGTGGAACATTCTGAAAAGTGTATTACGTATACGTAACGTATACAGAAGCGATGATTTATAAAGAAATGGGAGTATACTCGTTTGCGTCATTTCGTAATTGAATTTGACAAATTATTGGTTTTTTATCGCTTCAAAATTGGTGGGTTGGTGGTAAATGGTAACGGTACTGTTACAAGCGACACAACATATTGCCATAGTAAAACTACTAGTACATGGATTCCAGCAATGAAGAGAATTCTATTCTGGAAGTTCATTGCTGAAATCCAAGTACTTCGTTTGATAAAGAGTTTTTAAGAGATTGATACAAAAATCTATTACTTCATTAATTTTACCAATTTCACTATAGGCAAAAGTTCATCGATTTTTCTTGTAATCGCTAAAATCGTGTGATAGACTTTCGTCGTAAAGTAAAATTTAGCCATTCCATTTAGCAAAGTTAGCAGACTCAACTCAAATAATTGCATTCGTTGGGTTTGAAAAAAAAAAAAACTTTTGTAGCAAGGCCCCAGCAATAGATACTGTTGCTTGCATTTTGGGTAGAAGCGCTCCACACGTAATGTGCAGCTTTGTCGTGTCGTTTTATGAACTCTACAATGAAAACAGTAAACAGTTGTTACTGTTTGTGTGAATCAGCTGAAAAACAGCTGAAGCAGATTCATGCTGAAATTTCACTGCCTCTAACTGTAACATTAAAAGTCGTGGATAAACTACGGTCATTGTTTTCTAAGATCTTAACATTTTACCATTAGGTGTAACCACTGTTTCTTCCTGAAAAGCAGGTAAAATGCTTTTGGGAAACCATTTCCCCAATTTTTCGGAAAATCGAAAATCGGCAAAAAAGTGAGAAATCTTTTACCAAAAATGATCCTTGCTGAAAGCTGTAATCATTTATTATTGTTCCTTCAGGGTTCTATACAAAGTACGCGTTTAAAAACAAATTGCCAATATACTTTTAGGTGGGATGGAAGAGGGAGGGTCTAAAATTTGTTTTTTTGGCGACGGTACTTTGCGAACAGCGCTCGGAACAGCGCCTTATTTGTCATACTAATTTGTGATCTCAACTGGAACGTGTGGCAACTCTACCACTTTGATAAATCAACAATGGCGAAATTCGTGTATTGATTTAATAAACGTTTCTAAGAAAACGGAATAAATAATTACGTTTGGTTGATATTTTACCTCTATACCTTGTAAAGTAAAACCATTTGTGGGTACATTTGCAAACGCGACTTTGAATACAAGGGAGCATAAATCTAATATTTGGATTGCTTATACAAAAGGACAGAGCAGATGCCTATTTACCATCATTCATCAACATTATTATCATTTGGATTTACGATTCTATCATCACAGAGGCCATTTTTAATGGACAGATAAACAAAATTTCAAAGCCGGATTAACGATATTTTCCGCTGGAAAAATCTTTATTTAACTGTGGCACGTGGCGGTTTTTTTTGTCATTAAATTGATGAAAACCAGCAAAAAGCATGGTAACATCATTGCTAGAGGGGTATCACTAGTTAAAAAAAAAACATTTCTTTGGAAGCAAAGAAAAGAGAGTTCCATAATTAAGTATCAAAAATCATGTGGAAGGAAAAATAAAGCGTCGTCGTCGCAGAATGCGTACAGAATGCGGTACCTCAATTCGCTTCACAACCACGTTTACATGCAGCAATCTCATTGGTGAAATCATTTGTCCATCGGCTTGTTTTACTTACAAAAAATTGTGGCTCTGCCTCAGGTTCGTATAAAGAAATTGGTCTGGTGGGTGAACAATTTTCCTAATCGAATTTCTCCATTCTCTTATGTTCTCTCATTACCTTCATAAAATTTTGAGTTTTATTGGTTCAATTCGAACCAAATTGGGATTGACATTTTTTCCATACTCATAACTCGTATAATGAACACAAATCATGTCTAACCTAGCGGTGACGAGATATATATCTGCTGATGATATTTCAAAATAGTTCAATATATCAGCGTTCAGTTACCTGTTCAAGAAATTCCGATACTCAATCCGACACGTAATTGTTCGATTTAGAACACAAACGTACGAACGTCCTTCGAACTCTTTCGATCATATGTTGCAGCGTATTTGTAAGTCCTAGAAGGTTGCACTTTTCCAAATTAATCGGCTGCTTATTTTCGAGTTTGTACTACTTTGACTCCATTTTGTACAGCCTAAGAAAGAGGACCGATTCTATTGAGTCATCAAGGTCATTCAAGTCGTAGGTAGGTGCCTTTTTGTTCGAAGTATGGAGAGGAATACATTCTCTGTAGGGTCTCTATTTCCATTCTCTTGTATTTATTTAACCTTTCAGATGTCAAACATTTTAATGTCTTTGGTAGAGAAAACCATTTGAATGTCCAACATTTGATTGTTTTCTCTACCAACGATATTAAAACCAAGAACAGCCACGAGAACAGAATTAAATAAGAGGCATCCACGACGCAGTAGTTTAATATTCTCATTTAAATTCAGTTTTTTATGTTGGTATAGGCGTTACGGACGTTCTATACAAAAATAAGATTCCAAATGATCCGGGTTCGATTCCAGTGCCAGACAATTTCACATGGAGTTTTTCTACCGATTGTGTCGCGTTAGTAACGTCCTTAAGTTCACTCGAGCTTCATAATTTGGGTAGTCGTCTTTGGTGGCTTGTTTGACGTAGCCTCAATAGGATGGATCTGTGTGCATACATCTAGACTACATTTAGGCGACATATCAATTAAACACCTGACTTCCTCCGATAGTATTTGCATACTTCGAGGCGTGGTTCGGAAGTCACGTTTAAGCGATTGCCTTAGACTGAACTTGTTGTTGGCAATAAAAAACTGTTAGTGAGGTCTCTAAACAAACGTACAGCCAACATTAGCGTAGTGGTTGACTCGTCTGCCTTCCTTTGTATGTATTTACTCGATTGAGTTGCCAGTTGATTGAATCGGGCTAGCTGATTTAATCGTTTCATGTGAAGTGCAGAGCTTTTGCACGGCTTACCGGCAAAAGAATTCCTCTTCGTGTGTTGTTTAGACAGATTAAGAGGGTCAAAGAAACATTAAAATTGTGTACGCCATTATTGAGTGACCCATGCTGTGATATTCAATCGAAAACAACAAAATGAAATACTTTTGCACAACGGAATACAATTCCTCCGCGTGCGTAAAAGGAATTTCGAAAACAATTTCGTTTAAACAAATTACCTTTTCCCACCAGTCAGCCCATTTAGCTGGACTAATACAAATTGCCCGTTTCCACCACTCAACAGTTTAGAAAATATTATCCATTACCCGGTTCGGACTTACTTTATCTTCAACAAATATTTATCATCCAATAATAGTTTTCAAAACATTAAATAAGTTTTATGGAAACTTATGAATTTCATAAAAAACTTTCATTTCCAACGGGGCAATATATGAACTTCTGACATGAAAGAATTCATTTTGCTCTCATTATTATTCAGAATGGGTGTACAACAATCCTTTTTGTCGGTCATATTATTATAAAAGTTTTTCCAGGCTTTTTTTTCGCTCTATAGTCCGTATAAAAAAAAACACAAAAAGAAACGAGAGAATGTTGTAATAATAATATTATTATTTATAGAGAGTAATACATTGAGCCCCGGATGCCATTCGGATTCTATACTGTTATACTTCAGTACACGGAATGTTACAATTCATATGAATAAAAAAAATCCCTTTCTCGAGATGAATGTTCTTTGAATATTATTTTAGGGCTTAGAGTTATCGTTGGGGTTATTTATACTAACTCTCCAACGCATAAAAATGTTCGGCTCATTTTTTCTATTAGAAACATTTTGTCTATAAATCGGCCACATAGTCTAGCAAAGAATCAATAACCGATACCATAAATTTTGATTGGAAACTTTGTTTCCACATGTATGCCATTCAGTTTGCACGGGATTTTTGATAACCATACCCACATTAATGAGTGTACTTAAATGTTATTTATGCCCTTGGTATTAACGTATTTATGACATCATGAATTTCTGTGAAATTATTATATGAATGAAGTTAATTAGCAATATTTAATAAATAATTTTATGATGTTGTTATACAACACCGCTAGGGTGGAAACCAGTGAGTAATTTCATTTGTATAAATCAAACGGAACTATAAAATGAGCCTAATTAAATCATGAATTTGAAATATGTTTTGTGTGCAATATGCGAACCCACACACACATGCAAGCATTTCATTTCTGAAAACTGTTACACTCGGTGATAAATTGTTTCGATGATTATACACGTCTGATATTCAATCAAAATTTCATCATGTATTTAGTTAACATCGAACTAAATGCATCACTAAATTAATACCTAGCAACATTTGAATAGATAACTGTGTATGCTTATGCTATGCCAAATTTTACTGGCAGGTAGAAAATCACAAAATGCTCACTTCTCACTTTAAAATGAGCATATAGATTAGGGTGTAGCGTTTTGCAGTTTTTTTTTATTTTTTTAAGGCCTGCGGGTAGGCTCGATGCTGAATGTTCCACTGATCACGAAAATAACAAAAAAAACGAGCCATCAGAACAGTCGGAGCGTTTGCTGCGACTGAGCCCCGTACAAACCCAAATTTAATTTTTTTTTCAACAACATTCTATTCGGCCTTTGATTACCTTCCAAATGAAACAAAAATTACGAAAAACGGATGAAATTTGCTCGAGTTATATATAAAATACACATAGGGCCCTAGTAGCGGCCTTAGTCCGAGGACCCAAATTTAATTTTTTTTTCAACAACATTCTATTCGGCCTTTGATTACCTTCCAAATGAAACAAAAATTACGAAAAACGGATGAAATTTGCTCGAGTTATATGTAAAATACACATAGGCCCTAGTAGCGGCCTTAGTCCAAGGACCCAATTTTTTTTTTTTTTTCAACAACATTCTATTCGGTGTTCGATTATCTTTCAAATGAAACAAAAATTACGAAAAACGGATGAAATTAACTTGAGTTCTATGTAAAATACACATAGGGCCCTAGTAGCTTTTCACTTCTAAGGCCCTAACTCACGGTCCACTCACCCGATTTTAAAAAACTTTTTTTTCCTGGATTGGTATTGACAATACCTATCATTTGACGTGTCATTTACATTTCCATCGTTTATTTTGCCATAAATATCACCAAAAGACCTTAAATCACTTAGGTGGCGATAACTCACGAAGAGCCGACCCGAATATGGCCATCTTCGAACTTAGCCTCACTATTTTGACTATCTTTCATTTCATTTCATTTATTTCATCTTAATAAAAATTCTGTTTACATGACCTGCGTAACTCTTTCAGGAAAAAAAAAAATTTTGAAATCGGATTTGATTTACTCAAGATATCGACGTGACGGACAGACGGACAGACGGACCAAATTTTTATTGCGGATTCGTCATCTATAAACATAGGCAATCACTTTGCCCTTACCGTCTGCTTCGAATTCCATCAATTACACACGGCATCGTAATCCTATTTGATAACTACTATGTGGCTTCAATTTGGCAAACTTTAAAATTTAAAAAAATTCGACTCACCGATGAAAAATTACCAAAAGTGTTCCCGACCATGACATTTCCAGAAATTTTTTGGAGTCAAAGCTTTCTAAAATCTGTGCTTTTGGCATAAATTCTGTGAAAGATAAAACAAAATTGGTTTTTCTCGTACCATTTTCAACACATTGGAAGGTCAATGAATCTGCAACCCGGTGAAACTTTACGTCGAATCTAAATTAATTTGAAAGCTCTTGAAATTTTCTTTAAAATGAGCTACGACACGACTATTTTGCTTCGCAGTCACAGATTTTAGAAAGCTTTAACTCCAAAAAAATTCTGGAAAAGTCATGGTCGGGAACACTTTCCGCCTTAAAAAAACAAAAAAAAACTGCAAAACGCTACACCCTAATATAGATTTTTCTTATGAAAATTTTTGATCTATTTCAAGAGACTCTCCTCCGTTCAGCACGGATTTTTCCATACAAAAATATTTAAATTTCGACCCTCAGATCACGTAAGTCAGGTGAGTGCATAATTTATGATTAAGTTTTTACGTTTCGTGCGTTTTGTTCGTTTCTATCGTTTTATTCGTTCCACATGCATTCCATAACGGTAGCTTAGTAGCTTATCTCTTTTCATTTATTCCATTCGACACGTACGAGTGGCAACGATGTACCCAATGACCTTAGACGAATTAGTTAGTTAGTTAGTTAGTTTATTTATTTATGTCATAATATGGGTAAGGCCTGTGAGCCTTTTTTAGTACATATTACAGTAGGATGTCAATCAACGCAAGATTAATAATTAAATATAAGGAAAAATTCGGACTGTAAGTTCATAACTACAGGCAGTAAATCTAGTAAATGTACGATAACAAACCGCTTAAGTCAAATAATAATAAACACAGTTGGGAAAGAGCTACAATAGAATCACATACAAGCATCGACACATTATTCGTGGACGTAGGCAAATAACTCAGTCACTGAAACGATGAAATAACGAAATGGGTACAACACATGAATCTTAGACACAAAAATGGTCCCTGCATGCAACCTTAAAGCCAGTTAACGATTTAATTTTTTTAATATTCGGTGGCAATGAGTTATAAGTCGAGACCCCACCCGCGAAAAAAGACCGCGACATTATGTCTCCTCTCACTCTCGGCATAACCAGATTAAAAGTTCGCGTATTTGAGGTGGGGGTTATGCGTTCATACAGGTAACGAGGCTCTTTAAGGAGTAATGTCTTATGCATTAGCACGCATGATAAGAAATCGAAATATGAGAACAAGTCGCAGCCAAGAAGCACATTGCTGGCTGCTGCGGTGGAGTCATAACGGCCCAAGCCACAAACGAACCTAATGCAACCCTTAAATGCCTTCTCTAGAACCTTCTTCGTCAAAGCCTGCAACCTTCCCATGACTTGCGAGCAGTACGTGAAATGAGGCATCAGAAGAGACTTGACTAGAGTCAGCTTGACGGATCTAGGAAGGTAGCCAGCATGAGGCCATAAGCATCGGAGTCCAGCAAAGACTTTCGACGAGACCGAAAGGGCATGAGCTCGCCAGTTCATCAGATTATCAATCAGAATCCCTAGATCATTGACCGTGTCACTATAGCCGATGTGAGTCCCATTCAGCTCCACCTGAGGGATAGTTGACGACCAATTCCCAGTGCAGATCCTGATTGCCTGCGTTTTACTAGCATTAAGTACCAGACCGTTCGCTCCCGCCCAGAACGAAATAGCCCTAAGATCAGCGTTGAGGTTATTCATGTCTTCCCTGACATTTTCCTTACGCACAGACAAGTAGAGTTGTACATCATCGGCGAAAAGGTGCACACGGGAAAACTTAACTGTCGCTGGAAGATCATTTATAAACACTGAAAAAAGTAACGGACCGAGAACCGAGCCTTGCGGGAGCCCGACCAGTATGTCCGAGAAGCTGGAGCTGCATCCATTAATCATTACCTTCTGCTGCCTATTACTCAGGTAGCTCCAAATGAAATTAAGTGCAGAAGAGGAGAACGTCAGATTTTGGTCAAGTTTATTAAGCAAAAGACCGTGCCTAACTGTATCGAAGGCCTTAGAAAAGTCGAGTAACAAGAGGACCGTGGCTAATCCACCGTCAAGATCCACCCTTATATCATCCGTAATCTTCAGTAAGGCCGTAGCAGTACCATGGTTTGAGCGAAACCCAGACTGAAATCTATGTAACAGTCCAAATTCAGCTATGTACTCATTCATTTGACCCTTCATAAGCTTCTCTAAAGCCTTAGACAACGCCGGAAGTATACTAATCGGGCGGTAGTCCCGCAATTGTTTATCACGCGAATTCTTATGCCTCGGCAAGACCTTAGACAGCTTCCATGACTTCGGAAATACAGATTTAGTTAATGCTAGACAGGCATTTCGTACGGCAAAATGTGTCCTTAACATCAGTTTGTATAAGATGCATATTTCGTACGATTGTACGTAAAAATTTACACCAGCACATGTAGGTGTTGACATTTTTGGTGGTTGTCAGTTTAGTATATTTTGAAAATCCAAAACCGATGTCGCGAATCTAAAGTTTCCAACTTCATTTCCAAGGTAGTCGTTCCAATATTTTATTCTTTTTTAAATTCAAGAGTTTTTTGTTGTAAAAAAAATTCAAATTCTTCGTGCTACTTTGCCCACCAATTCTCACATTATCAAATATTTCGTTATTCATGTCGGGGACACAATATTTACGTAATTTTGTTCGTAATTTCCAGTCTATAAATAATTCGTCTAAGCACGGCAAAGTAAAATAAACCAGGCAGGAGCGGTTCATTTTCGAAACGTCAAATAAGTGACCTAATACACTGGATGAAAATGAACTCAAATGAACACTGACAAAATTGAAAAATTTTATTCGCAAAAAATATAGGGCTACTAGATTATTCAGGTCCCTACTCAAATCAGCGCTCCTGCCTGGTTAACTTTACTCTGTCGTGGTCTAAGCCAATGACAAATATTTATCCACAAAACCTCTGCTCCTGGCATCAACATAAGAAATATTCGGAGGCTTATGCAATCAAAAGAGACATGCATTTGTTTCTTTTTCGACTCCTGTCATGATTTCTTACTTACTTACTTATCAGCCTTACTGTGTTTTGGCTATCTGCACCACACTTCGCCATATTATATTATACACACATGCATGTTTCAAAAATGAGTGTTCATCCTAGGAGCTCTGCTATGGTCAGAGATATCTGCAAAATATACCCATAAGTCAGGATTCATAGTTTCATAGCCAATGAAACATGGGATTAGCGAGCTAGCAGGCTAAATTCTGTAACAATTTTGAAGCAATATTATATGAATCTGTTACTTCGTTTGATTAAAAGTTTTGTATCAACAGACTGTACACAATCTTTCATTTCAATAGCCTTAACATGAATCTTTTTATATAACAAGTGACATTAGTCACATCATACTGCTACTATTCTGTCGTCATTGTCGATAACAGATGACATAGTCGTCTGGAAACTAGTTGAATACCTATATATTCAGGACGATTCAGGGTCGTACCGGTTGCCAAAAGATGCATTCCAAGTCGCCTCATATGACCAGTCCGGGCATTCCTTCATATTATCGCAATCGCCAGTAATGTCTAGCGATGTAGATCATCCCCTTGAAGCTAAATAATCCAAATTAAAATCGAAAGAAATGACCAGTCTCTGTAATGTGATTTGTTTGTGGGCTACATCTGCTTAACAAAAGAACAGCTATTGCGGCTTCGTGGAGTTTAAACGCGTACCCATGGATTATTCGCGAAAATAAAATTTACTCGGCCTTTCCCCAGAGCCACCGTTTGTGCCACCGGATAGCAAAACTGCACACTCGGGAATTCGTCATTGTCGATGGTGAAATATGAAATCCACAGATAATGAACAGTTAATCCACAAAGTAAATACAACACCCGCGCGAACTCCAACTTCATTCTTTTAACACATAAATTGTCACAGTTGCAGAAATGTGATGTCTTACGGGGGAATCAGTTATTACAGAAGTTTGTCTTTGCACTTTACTTAATAATTTTGAATGCAAAATGTCATATACTCCCATCAGGGGAATGACATACATACTGGTTGAATCACCTAGACATGCTTCGTGTACGTATATCGAACTTATATCAAAATTCTCAGCAGACGCATACGTAAGCTCTTTTACATACACGTTACTGTGCCACTGTTTACCATTTCAGTCCATTTGACTAAATGGATTCACATTTCGAGAACAGACTGAAACTGTAACTGGAATGCAGGCTAATTCACAAAAGACATTTTATTCTTGAAACTTGAAATCGATTCCTAGTTATACTTTATGTGCTTTCAGTACAGATGTAACGTGCTTAAATTCCGTGCATGTATCCAACCACGTAGATTCTATAAAAAACGGTGTGCTTTTTTAGTGTAAAATAGGAAAATCGTAGAACTGTAGGTGGTGTGGTGAGCTATACGGTTTACGAATCAATGCTGTTCCGAAACGTATACAATTTTTATTAGTTTTTGTTGTAAAGATATAGAATTAAGTGCATAACAACGTTGGATCGTTAACGGTATACTTTTATCTATAATGGGGCAGGATGGAGTCGGGAGATGAGGGTAGTAAAAGTAAAATCTCTTATATAACGAGTGTAGGTGATTTCCTCATTGCTTCTGAACGTAGACACATGTTTCACTAAATAAACGAGAACGTAAATCAACTTTTATTTTACAGCCATACTGAAACACCCAATCTCGCATGTTTTTACTTTCCAGAAACCGTTTCTTGTTTCTTCATCGTTAACGATTCAATTAATGAGTTCAATTTGTTTAATGATCGAAAAGCAGCCAAAGACTAACTCAAAGGATGTTCTAGTGGAAGGCTCGGAACAGATTGGGACAACCTGAACCTGACCTGAAATACCAGAATTCTTATTCGACCTGAAGCTGATCTGTTCGATTTTGACCTGATTTGACCTGCTCACCAATTTCTACAACAAATTCTCGTCAAATGTGTTATGTTCGTTGTCAAAATGAGCAGTTTCATACGAGCCGAAAAACACAGTTTCAGAAGCCCACTGCAGCGAAAAGCGACAAGAAACATAAAGATTAATCAGGTCAGGTCAATTCCAGTCATTTCAGGTTGAACCTGAAACAGGTCAGGTCACGTCATCAATTTGCAGGTCAAAGATCGGCATAAGTCAACCTATCTTGAACCTTAAATAAGAACTCCGGCGGTAGTTCCAAAGATCGTACTATTGCGCTGCGTTAGGTTGCGTCCAGACTATGAATTTTAAGGAAAAATTGAAAACGATTCAAAATTCTAGACATGTTTGTGATAAACGCAGGTATAAGAATAGGATTAAAACAAATGAAGTAAAAGTAAACATTATTGACTCACATGACGAGCATTTGCAGTAATTCTAACAGTTTTAATAGTCAACAAACACATATCATTACGTCACAATCGTAACTAACAGGTCCATCTATGATCTGAGAATGGAAGCACATATACGCGATATTCAAGTCAAAATTATTCTTGATATTTCATTAGAATTAAGAACAACTCACCGTCAGAGGCCAAAGAGCAGGGTTCGGCCTGCTGAGACCATCCTAATCCTAAAGTATACCTCTGTTCGCATGAGTAAGATTGTAACCCCGCCCAGTAGATCAAGTGAACATCTAAATGCAGACAAGCGACCTAACTAGCGAATTATGAGAAAAATTAAATTACATCGATTTCGCATAGTCTGACGATGACGATTAAAAATTTTTGGATACTTCAGAAGAAAAACCATTGGAAATGAAGTTAAATCAATGATATTTCATTTTTCTTATAATTCGCTGCATTTATTTATTCAAGTGAAATACGTGTTCCTTACACGGCATGTTGAAATAAAGATCTCGGAGTGAGGTATTATAAAAGCGTCTCGCTTTATAATTAGATTACGTTCATAAAATGGACTTCTACCTTTTTTATGTCAGCTCTGGATAAACGTTAAACAATAAAATTCCAAATAGAGATAGTAACTAGGTATTTACCCTTTCTCTTTAGAAAATTGGAAAAAACGAATGTTATGTCTACAAATTCGTTTCGCACTGCAAACATTCGTTCAACTTTCAACTTTTAAATGTACTCGAGTTAGACGAATTCAGTGCTCGATGGGTGCAATTAAAATACTCTTCCGTCAATTTGAATTGAAGATTCACATGCAGGAATAACTACAGGAAACGGTGTTAATTGGTATTTGTACTAGACTATTTTAGACTGTGGATGATATTATTATCACCTCTTTACCTCTTTGCACAATTTCTTCAAACAACGCCATTTAGCGTCGTCCTGTGCTCTTTTTATGTTAATTTCATTCCAATGATTTTAATTAATCCTTAAACGAGTTAAAATGAACGTTGGCATGTGGGACGAAATTACGTCGGACAAAAATGAAAATAATTTACTCAACTCATTGACTTTCCAAGCACTTATAACACAGCTAAGGCATTTTTGAGCCCGAGATTTTCCTACCATCGCATCGTTTCGATTTTATTTCTCCGTTTTTTTTTTTCTTATTCAAATATTTCACAATGATGTGACATGATTTAATATTAAATTTACTACGCGCATAAAATTATTTAAGTCTTCCAATCAAATATTCATTTATTCATGAAAAAAAATAATGAAAAAAAAGAAATTTGGACAAACTTTGGGGGAGAGAAGTTTTCATTAAAGAAAATAACCAACACACTGATTTATTTGATGGTGTGTAAAAGGTTAAGAGGTGATAAAATTGGAAAAAGATATTAGAAAGTTTAGTGTTATGCGGCCTGTGCTCATAGTGGGGAAGACAATATGGCACAATACCGCCTGCCATTGAAATTGTTACGTAAGTACGGTCAAAATATAAAATTAAAATTTGGAAGTGTTGAATCGCCCTCATGTGTCCTCATTTTCGGTTGATTATATTGTGCTCTCCGCCAAATTTTACAGCGCACGAATTTTACAGCTTAATATGCTTGCGAATGACAGCGCTTGTTTACTATACGTTTTGACAGATGTGGTCGACTTCCTGACGAGAGAAGTTCTGAATTTAATCCGATATAATCGGAACTCTACTGTCAAGTTCCGAACATATTCATTTATAGATCGTATTTTTATGGTTGGGTATTTGTATGAAAACGTGTGCCTTGGGCAAGGGAAGAGTATTTAAACTCTGTTTGTCCTATTTTATTTTTAGTGTCGTTTTGATAGGCATTTCAGCTACAGAATAAAAATGAATAAAGAAAGTTTTGTCTCCTGGATTGTAGCGAATCTTTCTAAAGTGTTCTTGTTGTCCATGGGTTGATGACGATAATTTTTGGTAGACACATATTTTGTACATATCTCGGACTGGCAAGTAATATACTCGATTTGAATGAGTAGTGTTTAGTAATTAAATGAGAATCTGGACACCTTTGATGAGTAAATTTTTCGTGTATAAATGCAATGATTGTGTTTGACAGCTAATCCGACCATCGCAGAAGTAAAATTGTGTCGGAAAAGCACAATGCCATGCAGCTTATACCAAGCGGTAGATTTTCTGATGTAGAGGATTACTCGGCGGTTTTTACTCGGAATTTTTTATGGAAATCTTAAGAACTGTAAAAATTTTTTTAGGATTTTTAGGAACTTTCAAGAATTTTAAGCAAATTTTAAGCAATTTGAAAATTGAAATTCCGAATAATAAGCCCTGGATTACATGGGATGCGGCGAAAGTAACTTGATGTATCTAATTTGTGTTAAAGACGAACCGAAATTGTCCTTCATGTTATGGATCATTTTCTCAAGGAAAAAACTTCCATGTAATGGTCAATTTTCGCATGGGGTTTTACCCCATATTGTTTTACCAAAATTACTTAATTCTATGTGTGCGAACAACCTCCACAGTGTCAGTGTAAGCGATGGGCTATGTCTATTGTAGCCTTTTATAGCAAAATTAATGTTCACAGTGACGAAGTACAAGATTTTGCCTTAATCTCCCAAATCAGAACATACATAGGTTCGATAATAATATTGGTGATATGCTGTGCTACAGTTTTACTATATCAAAGATTTTGTAAATGATAAATGTCACAGGTATCTGGGTCATGTTAGGAAACAAATTCTTTTTCTTTATAAAAATTGAGAATGAAGATACTTACATAATACATCAAGAGCTCCAACATCATATCGTAATATTCATTTCTGCAACGGCGCTGCAAAAAGGGAACTTTTTCAAGTTGTCAAGTGTGCTCAACGAAAACGATTAAACGAAGACAGTTAGTTGTGAATTTGAATGAGTTTAGTTCTCGTTGTATTGAACATAAATACAGAAGGACATTGAATTCATCTACGTTCCTTATTTATTAATTCAATGATTATATTACACATATGCTTTGATGTCTCGATGAACTTACAGAAAATAAATATAAATGTTCAATGTGACGCGTGGACCATCCATAAATCCTGTCCTCGTTGAAGGAGTGAGGGGGTACAAAAATGGACGTAGAACAAATATTATTATAAGGGGCGGACATCTGAAAATCTGTAAAAAGTGAGGACGAAATTTATGGATGGTCCCTTGTTAAATTCTTGATTTTCTTACAACACCAACTTCTACCTCTTCTTCACAACACCAACGTTTCCACATAATTCACATATTTGCAAATCTCTTTGAAACTATTCTTTCTCAATAAATCGGAAAAATTTCAAAATCGTCTCCGCCTCTCTCGTCTTTTCTTTCATATTCAATTACGTTCACTTGACTCTGTTCGTTCAAATTGTGTGATGTCAATTTGAAAAGAATTTTCCTGTTAATTGACTTACAATTTGTACGAAATTGTTTTGTGGATCAAAGTCAACTAATTGGTCCAATTGGAAGTCATGGTGGAGGTGCTTTTTTTTCTTCTACAATCTCTCCCGTTGTTTGTGCGTTATTCAAGGTGAATCGGTCCAATATAACCGAATTAAGGTGTTGTTAGGAGACGACCTGTAGTATAATTGATTGTTGGAAATTGAATAACATGAGAGAATGGTAAGGAAGAAAATGATTTGACGTATCATTATCTCAACACCTAGATTTAAGGAGGGCAAAGCTAAGTGTTATTCATTACTAGAGCTTTAAATTGCGATGCCAATTGATTCTTGAAGCGAATCGATATAAAAATTTCAATAATTGCTTGAGTTTTAATTGAAAATCGCAAACAATTGGGGGGTAGAATTTTAATTTCATATTCAAGCAATACGAAAGAAGTCTGAGCTAAGTGCCGTAGTAACGAACTCATGTTCGATTTCGACCAAATCGGTACCGTACTTGAACGGTACTTTTGGTATGATTTATCGCTCTTCTATTTTTTAAATTCTATTCTAACTGACTCTGTGACCATGAGAGTTCCAACAATGAAAGGGTAATACCCTAATATGTCATGTCATGTTCTGGTTTGGTCGCTGACACTTTCCAACTTACAGCACTTTCGCCCCATATAATACCCATGTACCCTGAGGACCTGCACTTCCGTTGCTTAACTAAAAATCTAACGCACATCTTCAACAAAAATTTTCTTTGTTATTTGTCGGCTTTGGAAGAAACTTTCAGTAAAGTTTGATACCTATCGAAATACTTTCCCTTTTCGTTAGCGTGTTCAATTGCTAATGGACATTTATATAGGTATTTGTTTATGCCTACTCTCGTTCGTCCTTGCTAAGAATACGTACAAGAACCCAACAACCAAATTTTCGTAGCCATTGCCAAATTTGTCAAAACTTTGAATTTACGGATTTCACTTTGCATCTAATGCGATAGGAAATGTGAAATGTTTATTAACATAATTTGATTTTACATTTTCATTAAAGCTTTTCCTTCTAAGGAGATTACGAAAACATTTCACCAAGCTGTGAGATCATGGCCTAACATATCGAGTATGGAAATACACAATTTTACAATACCGACACGTAAATTAGCATTTTATCCTTAAGAGCTAATCCAGATTTGGTGTGTACGAATCTCAGCATATTTTACTGTAATGTATGTCAGACGAGCCTTTTGCAATTCAGTACCTCATAACAGTTTATTTGTGTGTATGGAATCCATACTATGGATATGTGTAACTACGATGTGAAATTATTAATGCCGACTTTGTTTTCGGCGAATTTATTATTAAAACGTATATTCGTGTAGTTTGAATTAATTAAAGGGAAAAGAGAATTAAATAAATATGTTTCGAGAAGGTCTTATAACTTAATAGCAGCTGGTAAGTTTCATTTTTGAATTTTCAATTGTTTTAACAGAATCTAACATTAGTAATCATCTGTTATCGATAATGATGCTAAAATAGCGCGATAAGCTCCGACTAGTATTCTGTCCGCTCCAGTTTCGGATGCCTTTCCCACCGTGGTCAAAAATTACATCTCTTTGGTGACCAAAGGTTGGTCCGAGTAACTTATACTATTTTATATTCAGGCGCACTAAAAAGTCACATTACGAACAAAAATTGACACAGCTGTGACGAAAATGTGGAAAAATATTTTCGTTTTGGCTCTCTATCTGGTGAGAGAATGTGACGTTTGATCCGCCTGAATATAAAATTAATTTTTTACCGTTGTAATTATTGAGTAATTGGATTTGCGGCAATTTGGTAAAAAAATTTATTGCCAAGTTTTCGACACAGCGTTGTTGTGGACTTACTCAGGATTTACTTTTACTAAAAATAATTTTCAAAGCATGAATGTTAAATCGTCTTCAATGAAACGTTCTTTAGTGAACAACGATGTAGCTCAATTATGTTCGTTACGTGCCAAAAAATTTGGAACTCATTATCAATTGCTGTCAAAAAATATATTTCCCTTATCATATTTTACTTTCTAATTAGAGCTATTTATCATAGAGAGCTGCGGGAATGGGACATTATTTTAATATTTTCGAAATTTATTATAATTCCCTCAAGTGACAAATTTAAGTGTACGAGAGATGAATGAGAAAGTTATTTCATTTGTTTGTAACGCTTTACTTTCCTAAAAAAATGTTTAGTGTTCAAAGACTATGCAAGATATTATATTTGAATGTCCTCTGAGACTTTCACTGACATATTAAAACAAGCTTAGCACGTCCTTGTTTGCATTAAATGCAGCACGTTTCCTTCAGCACTGTAACTTTGTAAAATAATACAAATTTTATCATTTTTTTCGATTTTTCTTTATTAATTTTTACTTTCCCTTACGAGGTCTTTCTAACTAGCCCTCATTTATAAAAATCTAAAACTTTAAGATGACGTTTTAGGGTATTTTTTAGCGTTTTTTTTTGCAATTTTTTTCACTTATCTTCTTCTTTCTCACATTTTATCCTATTCCTTGGACCTTTCGAAAGAACGTGAATTTAATGAAAATGAAATTGGACCACTTTTAGATAAAATTTGAAGTAATCTTAAGTAAAATTTATCAATTTTTGTATTTTGTTATGTAGAGCTGCAGCGCCTGGAAAATGGTGAAATAGTCTTTAAAAAAAAAATCGATACTTTTTGATAGAAATGGAAATCGTCGATTTTAGGAAATGATTCATATGAAATTCATATCTCCGATACGAGTGCTCCTAATGGCAACGAATTTCATTCCTTACTTACGTACTACAACCAACCTACTATTGGTTTTGGCCTCCTCCAGCAATCTTCTCCTATCGGACCTATTCCGCGCCAACGTTCTCAACTCTTAGTACTTTCAGATCAGACTCAATTGCATCTTTCCATCTCGCACTCGGTCTTCCTGGTCTGCGACTCGGTATCTGTATTTAACAGTTTCAGTGGTACACGTTTCTCATTCATTCTTTGTACATAACCGAGCCATCTTAATCGATTGATTTTGATGAATTTGACTATATCGGGCTCCTTGTAAAGCTGATACAGCTCATGGTTGTATTTTCTTCTGCAATTACCGTTCATATTGACACCTCCAAAAATTGATCGAAGAATTCTCCCTTCAAAAAACAAAAGTGTCTGTTCGTCACTTTGTGTCGTGCACCAAGCTTCTGATACATATGCTACGACTGGTCGAATCAGCGATCTGTACAATTCGCACTTAATTCGCAGACAATGAAGTTGTCATGTACTTGGTTTTTCTCTCACTGACCTTTAGACTGAACTGACTTAACTTTCTGAAGATTGTACCGCTGGTTTCCACGTCGCTCTCTCTTATCACCTTCAAGCTCAAGAACAATATTGAAGAATAGCTGCCAGTCCATCGTCTTGTCTAAGTTCTTCCAAAGGTATCAGATAGATTGTTCCGAATTCTGACCTTAGCTGCCACATGTGACAGAGTCATTCTAAGCCAAATCAATATTTTTTTTGGGAAAACCAAGTTCCACCATTCCATAGTTTCCTCCAAATAACCCTAATTTCATTCCTAGTACTGGATTAAAACTAGTAAATAGGATAAAATTTGACATAGACAGGTCTCAAATTTCCTCCAAACTATCCATTTTCGAATTGTCCGTGAGGGACAATTAAGCACCCTAATATCTAAGCTTTCCAGCAATAACAAGCGATTAAGATGTGTCCTATAGCAGTAAAGATTTTGATGTAAGGTCATGTATCATTTGAGCATAGGGGAACTCTAACATTGTTGCTATCAGAAAGCAATGCAAACGTTCAAGAAAATGATATCAAATAAATTTAAACTTTATCAGATCTTTGAAATCGGAGAACGCTTGAATTTCGGTTGGTCGAGCTTTTCGCAAAGCTACTCTTAAAGTTTTAACGATTTGGGACCTAGTCGTGGGTGGGTATCGAACAAAAATTTATCTCGTGATTTTTAAGCAAAATAATTGTCCCACATGAATCACATAGCAGAGACTGCGTCTGTTTTCACTTTTTTACGCTGAATTTTTCTTTCCACATTTTTGTTGAAAACATTTTCGTTCTTTGAAATATTAATCCATCACGAGTTTTCCGTCGCATCAATCGAATAATTTTCAACTTTTATTCCTCTCGAATCTCATTAGTACCATTGAACACAGAAATCTATGATAATTTTCAACGAGAAGGCTTATTTCAACGAGAGTTACATTTAAATTGGTAATCTAATATACGCCGGCAAAAATCGATAAAGTAATGAAAAATGAAAATATGAAAATATGAAATGAAAGCTCGCATCATCGTGTTCATAAAATCAACAACAATAATGTAAATAAAAGGCATCCATCATCGCAAAATCAATTAAAATCGGAGAGCTCACAAAAATAGAATTTTAATTAATTAATCAACGCAAAGATTACCATTATACACCATCGCATCCATCCCGGAAAAAAATCCACCAGCTGAATTTTCAATCAATCAACTTTTAAAGATTTCGCATGAAAAGGGTGTATATAATTCCATCCACACTCCATCGAATAATAAAAAAAAAATGTGAACACAAAATCACTTGACATGTTTTCGTAACAACTATGCCAGTTGTGATTTTGCAATGTCATCAGAATGAAAAAGAATTCAGTGGGAAAGTTCAATTGAATTTCACTTATTATTTTTGTTCGCTTGATTCGATATTTCGAATGTACTCTAGCGTGATACAATCCGTAGTAGAAAGTGGAAAAATGCATATGTGTTCAGGGTCAACAGTATTCGTTGAAAATTCGTTTAAAGTTTGAGTGCTTGAGTACTGCTGCTTCATTATCCAGAATTGGTATGGTGTGATAACAGTGGCGGACTAAGTTATCTCTTGTTTTCAGAATGCTCAGAATTCGAAATTTAATTTAACAAAAACATTTCCCGACTTTTACATCCTACATGCGTCGAAAACCGTACATAACTCGGGATAAAAAATGAAAAGTCTCATTTTCGTGTGTTTATTGACTTCGGCTTCGTCTCGGATCAGCACGAAACAACAAATTCACACGAAAACTCTACTTTTCATCTTTTTATCCCTCATGTGAAATACTATTTTTTGGAAAATGAAACAAAGGTTGCAAGTGAAAAGTGTTCAAAGATCAATTTTTGATTATATAGTGAAATGTTTCAATTTTGTAAGTTTGAATCGCAGTTTGGGCGAGGTCGAGTACCAGGTGCTATGAGCCGATCGCCGTGACATTACTATAGTACTTTTCCTAACGCATGCTCAGAGGATTTTTTAGTGAATGAGTGGTTTCCAGCACGAGCCGGAGGCGAATTCGCTAAAAAGCCTCTTAGCATAAGTTAGGAACAACGTTTTCTCTATCTTGAGTCGGAAACGAGCGACGAGTCGTAATATTTCAACACTAGATACAGAAAACAATTAATCGATATCGGCGAGGCTATCGGAATGAAATCCCTAGACAAAGAACTGCGATGGTAAATTTAAGACAATTATCGACTCGTACATTTGGTCGAATCTTGCAATAAGTGTAGAATAGAATCGAAAACAAAATTACGAAAGTCACCTTCCACTCGGATTGTAGATGCAGAAACACACGAGTGAGTTTGCGAGTATCACAAAGTTGGTACCTCAATGAGTTAACCTCATGTAATGAATTACTTTCACAGCATCCAATGTAACTTACTTCCTATTACTCGGTTGCATTATGTTACTGACTTAATATCGTAATAAATACAATAAAATCATGTTCGAAGGATTTCGAACACTGATTTTGTTGGTGGTTGAGTGTTTTTCTCTTAAATTCATTGAATATGCATCCATATAAACCTACAAACTTTTGAAAAAGTTGGTAATTATGAACAAAAAGCCAAGTGAAAGTAGGAAATTCGAAGAAACTTTTCTTAAACGTGATGATATGCATGCCGTTGACATTAAATTTTCAATTATAAACTTTTTACAAAATTGTTCGAGTGCAGAATTGTAGTTTCAGTGTAATATAGTAAACTCCACAGGAAAATCAATAGAACCAAGAGATCTTGAAATTCCACCGAAAGGAAATGAACTTGATTGATGTTCTCAATCGGATGTTTGCAAATTTATTTCGATATTCGGTAAAATGCTCGCATTTATGTCAATAGAATGGTATTCGAACACGGAAAGCTTTACAAAATTTTATCAGCATATTGCATTGAACGAAAATTTTATGACTTGTCGTTGTTTCAAACTGACTGTCGTTATGGAATTCCTTTCAAATAAATGTTATGATGCTCAGCAACACGTAACACGTTATTTCATCGAAATGAAGTTGAAAATGCAGGTATACTGTTTATCTGCTGGCACGTTAGCGTGAGTTGTTGTTCATTGATTCGATTTTCTTTCCATTTTTTTATTAAAGATGAATGTGCGCATTTTGTGTACAAATACATTTCACAGGCACTTGAAAGTTTGTTTCCCAGTCCTCAACAGGCTTTGAAAGGAATTTTTGAAATACCCACCTTTTGCTGTGTGTGAAAGAGGAATGTTTCATGTCGATATTACATAATAAACTGCTGGTTATATAAACACGCTAAACATCGCAGGTAAAAAATTGAACGTAAAAAGTGTTCAGACGTGTTATACATGGGTATGCTTCCTGTACGGCAGGCAAAGATGCCACAGATGAATAATCGATGTTCTGAAATCTACATACCTAATATTAAAAGCTTTCGATTTGCCGACAATCGAAACGAAACGGAATTACATACATAAATTTGAATTGTGATCGAAAACGTGACCATTTTTGCAACACTTACCAGTGCAGCAATATGGGTGCAGTGTGTCGAGATGTGTGTATAATACGTACGTCGTCGGTATGCATTACAATTTGCAATTGCCAGTACAAACTGAATTTGATTGCAATCGGTTGAGTAAAACGTATCAGCAAAAAAAACTCCTAAGGGATGAAGGTGACGCAAGTCCTTGTGCCATTACTAAAAAATAAGTGAGTCATTAATTTTAGAGAATTCTTTTGAAAGACGACTTACCAAAATCGGGCAAAAAGTCATTCTACTCGAAATATCTGGTTTGGATGGCAAATTGGATCAAAGTAGATTACAGCTGAGACCTCTGCTTACACATGATTTTTTTCCAAATTCCAACAGTTACACTACAGTTTAAAAGTATTCGATCATTGCATGGTTTCAGTGTAAACTGACAGACTTTGAGAGGGCGCCAAAAATCGAAATGGTACCGGATTTTCACAAAAGATGGCGCATGATCCTTAATCTTTAAAGGAAAAATATAAAAATTAAAGATTAAGGATCAAGCTATCGAATGCACCACCTTTTGTGAAAATCCGGTGCCATTTCGATTTTTGGCGACCTCTCAAAGTCTGTCAGTTTACACTGAAAACACACAATGATCGAATACTTTTGAACTGTTGTGTATATTCCAAATTAGTATTAATTTCCACTGTTGAAATCAAAAGGAATTTTAAAGGACACAACGCTAATTTGTTCGAAAAAATACTATATTTTCAATTATAACTTAGTATCCGCGTCCGTTCTGGAAAAACTAGGACCATCGTTTTGTGTCAAGAAGTGTTAGTTTTGAGAACCTAACAATGATAAATGTTGAATGGCCCCTGGTCCCTAAAGGACTCTTGGTCCAGATGACGTCAAACAAGAAAATCTATTGAAACGTTTATGAGTTGCTGAATCCCATTTTTCCACAGACGCTCTCTAGCTAACTAAGCACGAGCGTGAACAATTTCAGTTATTTCGAAATGCGAAAAACGAAGAGGTTGCTGTAAATAAACCTTACTATTTTATCTTGCGTCACACCCGTTTACTTACGTGCGGGTGTGATAACAAATTGGAATATTTACTCGGTGATTGTATTATATGTAAATTTGTCGCATTTTTCTATTAATTCGTTGCAGTATTTCCAGAATTGATTTTGCCATTTTGTGTGTAATTTTTCGTATTTTAAATTAACTGTTTGTGGTGACTTTTGAAAATAGAATATCAATTAGTATTCGATAAAAAAAAGGCTAAAGTGTAGCTTACTGGTAACATCTAAAATCGTCATTCGACTGTTCCGATTAGTGGAAAATGATAATAATAATAATCAGTTAAAAATACCCTGTGCGGAGATACTTGTAAAATCTGTAAAATTCCTCGAAATCCCAAAGTTGTAGAACTGGGAAGATAGTGGACCATGTAAAATGATCAAATTGTAGGAACCAACCCACCACCACCTTAATAATCCTAAAAGTCCTGAAGGGAACCCAAAAAAAACCCGGAAAACTCACTCAAAATCCTGAAGTTCTAGATAGACGGTAGATAGAAGACGGTAGACCATGCGAAATGATTCAATTTTAGGAGCTTGCTTACCTAAGCTGGAGGGAGTGGTGTTCGGCATTCTTCCTCATTTGACTTCGCAAAATTTAAAAAATGTCTGAATAAGCGTTCAGAAGGAAAGTGTCTAGGAAGTAACTTGCAAAGCCGCAATCTGACGTATGATTTTTCATTTCGTTGAAAGTACTAAGATTTCGAAATATAGTTCCGAACAGTGCCAAAATGAGCATCTGAGTCAAATAGCCACATAGAAGTTTGTTGACGAACTTTAAATCCATATTTTGATTGATTTTTTTTCTTCTTCAAGTGAGTCTTATTTTTCTTATATTTGGAGTGGAAATGATAGACAACCGCCTCACTAAACGATATCTATATTTACTACGATATTATCCACACAAGAATACTAAGATCAGTTGTTATATTTAATGAATTTGATCATGTTATCCCAATATTTTAAATGGTCCTTCGCAGACTGTACATCCATACATCATTAGCGGTCGAATCATTCTTTGCAACAAAATATTTTTGTCGATTTGTGACAGCTTCGATTTTCTGGCGTGTGAGCTTCCCACCTATTCTCTGTGAAAGGTTCGCTTATTTTTCTTAGAAATTTTTATAATTTAGGTATCTTTATAGACAAACAAACGTAAAACATTTAACGAAAATAAAAGCGCCGGGTGGTAAGTTTGGTGAAAACTTCGAAGAAAAATTATTTTATTTTTCAAACCATTTAATGACCAAATCGTTTTACTTTCACTAAATTGTCCAAACAATTTTCCAGTTTTAATGTACACGACAAACACTTTTAGTCGTCCCATAACTTTACACTCAACTACATTATTATTTCACAGCGTCTAGCCAGAAAAAAATTCTTCGATTTCTCTTCTATTTGCAAGTCCACCAAAATCTTCTATTCAGAAAAATATACAGAAAAAATACGATTCCATTAAATAGACCAACAGAAATAAAGTAACTTTACAAATTGTTTTCGAAAAAAGGGGGGTATACACATAACATAGACATGTTCGGTTCAATAAAACCAATAAAGACGAACGTGAAACGTTCTCATATTGACAATAACCGTTTATTTGATAATAACCAAAAATTTATTTTTATTTTACGTCGTTAAGATTTGAAAAATCCGATATAACAATGATATGGTCGTTGATTGAACATGCTGCACGAAAGAAAAGAAAAAATATTTGACGATTCGTTTTCCCTGTTAAAGTTATATTTTCCGAATGATATCTCAATAGGGGTGAACCATTATGGTTCGTAAAGTTCGTGAGTATGATGATTTCGTAGAGTTTAAAATGTATATGAGAAATGTCAAAAGTTCACGAAATCGCCATATTCACGAACTTTACTAACCATAATGGTTTACCCCTAATATTTATAGGAAGTTAGATGTATGGCAGAATGGCTGTTGGTGACCGGATTTAGAACTATATTTTATTGCGAGTAAACACATAATTTTCCCGATATATTTTGTAATCTCTTATTTAATGTTGTTTTCGTTTGAGTGAATCAAACGGTGGAAAAAGTTCTATATTTATTCGGCGGAGTTACTGATCGCCCTCGAGTGCAAGTCGCACACAATCTGTAGCCGGCTAATAGGAGTATCGCGCCCATTCAGAAATCTTGCGTTAAGACTTACGATATTTTTTTGAGCATTCTGCAAAAGTTAAATTTACGATTTTTTGGGCAGCATTCTGTACAGGGAAAGAAAAGGGAAATTCGACATATTTTCTGAATGCGTCAATAACAAAAATTTACGAAGTAAAAATCGAGATTTTCATATATTCGACGAAATTTTTGTGGAATCAATTGCAAACCACAACTCCCAAATCAGAAAGGGAAAATTTACGGTTTTTCGGTCAAAATTCATTAAAAGGAAAAGTCACGATTTTTCGGGTAGGTCTCTGTAAAAGTAAAATTTCCAATTTCCGACCGTAAACACCCCAGTTCGAGTTCACACCAAATTCGCGAACAAGATGACATCACTTAACATCCTTTTCTAAAACCCAAAAAATTACAAAAAATGTATGACGATAGATTCGTGGAAAGGCGCGTCAGCATAAAAGGGATAAACCGTCAGGGATGTATTTCGAATGCATGTTTCAAAGGTCCAAAAAATTCTAACATCACATGATCTAAATTATTGAATAATTGAATTGAACTTATTATACTGAAATATTTACTTAAACTAACAGAGTATGAGATTTTGTATCAAACATTTGGAGATAATTTGAACAAAAGTAGTAATAGATTTATTGAAATTGCGAAGTCTAGTTAAGTTCAACATTTTACGTGTTAGAATGCTACGACGGAAGTTGAGATTTATCATACCTACTATATAGGACCAACAGAATTTCTGGTCTCGCACAGCCCTGCTTCCAGCATGAACATTGAAAATATTGGGAGGCTGATGACCACATTTTATCGTACGAAATACCAGTGCAGTTTGATTGGTCTAAGAATGACAGTAATTATTAACATAATAAATTTCTCATTTACGCGTTCAAAGTGAATATTTACGCACCAGAGTATTTACATAAAAAAAATACCAAATACTTGGTAATGGCCATAATGGCTGATCATCAGTCATCGACATTGACGGCGAAATGTTCAAACTAGTGAAGTAGAAGATTTTGTCTGATCAAATACCTGTCAGGTATTGCCTGAAATGAGAGTGGTAACAGATTTAGTTATTAAACCGTGTGACACGTTTATAGCTATGAATGGACGAAGATTTAATAAAAATGTGAAAAATACAGCAACCAAATTGAGTTCATATACCGAACCGAAACAAAGAGTGGATTATCAGGGTAACGCTTTCTTATAACAACGTAACGATTCACACCTTTTGAATTATACCGAATTTATGAAGAAATGAAGCAATTTTTCACGGACATTTCAATGTCACAAGGAGTATTATAATCTGTGGGTTGTTACCTTGCGCTTTTGTGAAAAACCATTGGTGCGTTACATTCGAAAGATAACTTGGTATGTAATGGGGAAATGGGGATTCATAATAAGAAACAATGTGCAAAAAAGCTTTTCGGTTAAGACCGTAACGGAAATATTGGTTAAGCTTTCCATAGAACGTTTTCTCTATGAAGCCAATGTTTCTATCGATTTGATGTTAGTTTCTTTAACTATAAAGTGTCTATAATCGTGGTTGACCCGCATTCACAAAAATATTATCATTATAGAAGGTGGAGTGTTTTGGTATACATAGAACGGAGATATAACTCTTCCTTTGACAGTTCTCATTGGTAAAATGTAAACGTAGACAATCAAGGCGTTAATTATTTGAAATTAACACGAAATTCCATGTGCAAAGAATTCGAACAATTATCTGTGTACGAGCAATGTACTAATGTGGGAATTCGTTGAGAATGGAATCTACTAAAAGCTCTGAACGTTAAACTGTGCTGCATAATGGATAATGACAGTCATGCTCGTTTTCCATTAACAATGCAAAACAAAAACAGCCATTCATTTTAATAAATTTAAAGTTTTTCCAGTGGGAACAGATGTGCTGTACGCTGGTAAATGAAATTAGTATTTTTAAATCAGATTACAGTACACCTTCGCAATATAATTTAATTGAAACCAATATTGAAAGAAGTGCACTGCACCTAGCATTAACTTAACGTCGAAAATATTTGGAGGCTGATGATACCAGTCTTTGCATTTCTTGCATTCTACGAAAATCTATAAATATTTCTCAAAAGAGCACGTTGGTCAGAGAGGGATGGGGATAACCTCCATAAAGGATGTTCCCAATTCAATGTTGCCAGACAGAACTCAAACATGAAAATTATGCATTTTGGGAAGTTAAATTTATGCTCTATTTATGGTATGTGGGGTATTTGGGAGTCGGTCAGACATTTGACACCGTAGAAATACTCATATTTATTAGGGGGGTCCAAAAAATAAAAGTGTCGAGGAAGTTGGCGGACCCCTGGGAAAATAAACCTTTATGGCCTCCTGATAAAAATTGTATATGGGGCCGATGCGATCCGAGTTGGTTTATGGGTCGCTCAAGGACGAAATGTGTGAAAAAACACTGAAATTTTCCATACATTTTTTCCATTACTTTGTATGAGAAATTTTTTTTAACGACAATATCAAACTTTTTTGGTCCAGACAACTTAGATTAGATGCAAAAGCAACAAAAATGCGTTGGTTCCACTTTTTGGAATTTTTATATCGTCTGGGCACACCTAACAATATCGATATAGACAAAAATCGACATATAATTTCCAAGTAATACAAAGTCAGGTGAGGTCACTCTTTAAATTAAGTGTTAGGTGTCGTTGTAAAGGTAATGACAGTGGCTTTCTAACGAGCCCACACACAATAAGTTTCAAGTTGGTGTCTTGACGTAACAGTCATTTGAAAATTGTCTGAGTTCACGACCCTGACATTTTTGCACCAAAATCGATTTCTATATAGCTTCAAAAAATTGTTTTCGAAAAAATTTCTTTTTGCAATGAAAGCTTATGCCATAAGCTCTCGTTAGACATGAATATATCCGATGCACATCCCATAAATGTTTTGGAAGAACCCAAAGACTGAGTGAACAGATTACGAATCTATGACTGACTTGGGAGCTGCGAATGCACTTACAAATCATTAAATTGGTCTCTTTGGATTATTCTGAAGTGAAATAATCCAACTCACCTTAAGAAGTGACCTCAGCATCTGTTAGTTACGTTCAATTTTTCATTAACCCTCATTTTCGTGGTTTTTCACATATTTCGTCATTGCGCGACCCATAAACCAACTCGGATCGCATCGGCCCCATATATATTTTTTATCAGTGGGTCATATAGGTTCGTTTTCCCCGGGGTCCGCCAACTTTTTCGAAACTTTTATTTTCCCATACGATTCTGGACCCCCCTAATATTTATGAAGTTATAATACTCGAAACGGGTCTGACCGGAATCCGAACCTGAACTAAGATTTCAGGTTTGACGCGAACTTGATCTGAGCTTAAAATTTTCGATTTCGGTTTCTGGTAGCCCGCATTTTTTCGTGAAAATCTGTGGCTTTGACTACACCTGATCCATCCTGAAACTTTCAGGTTCAGGTCAGGTTCGGGCCGAATCCAAAAGTAATAGTTCTGGTTCGAGTTGAACCACAAATTGAGAATTGCAGGTTCAGGTCAAGTTCGTGTGGAATCTGAAATTTTAGTCAAAGTTCGAGTGGAAATCCGGCTCGGGTCAAATTTCATTGAAACAGGTCCACCCGAACCTGATTCGAGTCTTTTAGGAGTTATCAATTATTTGAGACCTCTATGGTAACAATGCATGGAGGAGTTCCTTAATGGATGTCCCATTATGGGAAACAAATTTATTTGGAATTAGCTACCACAGACAATATTTTGTGGCGCTCAAAGAAATCAATTCATCCTTTCTATGGGAACTAGTTAATACAACACTCATATTTCACCAGAACAACCGTTTCAACAACGTACCATCGCTCACCTCTCTTCTGTTCATTCATACTATATTTTCTCTGCTGGAATGCTTATGATAAATATGGACTTTCGTTCGGATATCATTATCACTAATAATATGCTAGAAGCGAGCTATCCAATTGAACATAAATGGCAGCCATCTAAGAGGTGTATAATATAACACACATCATGCCATGATGCTCACAATTTCACAATGATGATGGTTCTGTTCCACACGATGTACGGAATGGACAAAATTACACACTTGAACTTTGGAAGTGTTACGCAAGTAGAGTTATGCAAATGGGATATGCAATATCCATCACGTGCACTTACGTTATATATGTTGAGACAGCCAAGTCAAAGTTTGTGAATCTAACTGAATATAATTCCCCAATGTTGAATATAATTTATGTAATTTGTAAACTTTTAACCCCTGAAAGTATAATAACTTGGCATATGGATTAAAATGGATGGTACTCAAATTGATGAAGTAGAGTGCAAACTTGAATATAGACCCTTGATAATGACAGGATTAATGAAGTGACCGAAAATGTTGGCTAAAAATATATTTGTAGTGAATTAGTAGTTATTTGAAAGTGATATATCTTGAAGCCTTTCAACGATTATGTGAGAAATATTGCTGTAGAATGATTCCCTCTGGAATGTTTGACGTTCGCATTTTGCCGCGAGATTTGTACTTTTCATGATACTTCTACGGGTGTTCTTGGTATGTAAAATAACTTACATAAATGTTTGGAACTTTATGTTTGGCCTTGTGTGATGGCAACCCTCGCCCTAGGCTCGATATTGGTATATAACACCTGAAGCTTAAAATTTACTTCGCACCTGTTGGTGTAAGGCAGATTTTAGAAGAGTTTTTATGTTCAACAACGGTGAGCCATTTCACATTAGAGTTTTATTATACTAAAGACCCGGAGTGCCATGTGGAATGTTGGTTCTTTTGTTGTTGCTTCGACCAAGCCAAATATGCTAAATGTAAGTGGACTCAATATGGTGTGAAGAGGTCTGCATGATCAAAGAGCGTACCAAAATCATTAAAAAACATTTATTTAATTCCTCGAAGTTATTTTGCTTCATTAGAAGTTAATTTTCATTTTTCGATGATATATTAGAGCCACATCTAGATATGCAAAATGTAACATCATTTACGGTCCTGACGGTGGTGGCGTTGTAAAACTTGGATCCCTTGCAGCACATTCCATATCCTTATCCACCATAACGAATTTCCTCGTCAATTGAACGAATCTGTCTAATGGACAAAAGTGTCCACATCCAGCGATAGTAAGACGGATTGCTCCACTCTTTGCACTGGTTCTCAAGTAAACCGAAATGCCGTACTCTCCAGTGGTCGTATCTTCAAGTAGCTCAAAAATGGCCATAATTCCATAGACTGGAACTTGTGGTCGCCACGCACCAAGGGCATGCAGAACATTGACAATCGTTGAATCGTGTCCGGTGTACAAAAATATTTTCCGACCGTCTGGCTTGAGAAAACCTTCCCTCTTATCCTTCCATTCTTTGATCATCTTTTGCAGGAATGGTCCGGCCTTGAATTTTTGCATTTCTTCCGTGTAAACGTTGTGTATGAAGTTGAGTTCGGTTAAATTTAACAATTCATCCGGATAATAGTTTCTAGTCCATTCCGGCAATTCCAATCCATATTCAGTCTCAGCTCGAAGAGTACTGTACAGTGACTGGACGTCTTCCGGTGTTTTTATATCCATTCCAGTAAAATATGTTAGTTCACTGTACAGTCGTTCGTTATCTCTTTGAATTCGTTGCAGCTCTTGGGTTTCAAATACTTCCTGTAAAGCTTCGTAGTATCGTGGACAGGGAGTTCGTACGAGCAACAACTGAAATCGCAATTACAACAATTATTCGTGTGATACGGATTAATTCCCACTTACGGTATCTTCGTCTAGAGGTTCGGAATGTATCGGTATCGGTTGCCAATTCAAATTTCTACTCCATTCCATTGCTGTATCTTCTGGAGGAAAAAGACCAGCTAAAACCATTGCCATTGTCATTTTCGTTCGTGTGACGCCCGTAGTCTGAGCCCATACAAGCTAAACACGGAGAACCAATTTATATGAAGTCTTAAATATAAACTCATAACCATACATCTGGCTGGTAAAGTGGTCCCAGGAATCGGCCATATCTTCGGTTAAGCCATTGCCCAGTTTCGTACATGTATTCCTTGCCTTGCTGCAAAGATTTTAATTTATCTAAGGCACGTCACTACAATGATTTGACAATGTTTCCGCTTACATTCGTGAGATGTCCCCATCCAAATGGATAGAACGTTTCATTGAAGTGGGGATCAGATGGATAAGTATCGGCTGGTGTTCTATGACCATGTCGGAAAACCTAAAAGGTTAACAACAAAAAATAATTTTTACTCTGTCGTAGTTCATTTGATCCAAGTATTTTCAGTAGATTTTCAAATCTTTTACTTCATTTCTTTGAACATGTTTTTCGATATATAAGATCGCACCACAGTCGGAGCTTTTTTTATTCCTGAAGTCTTCTGGACAACAGTTGATAGCTGTGCTAGTTTTTCGTGAAAAAATATTCTGAGAAACCTAAAGTTGATATAGACAGTGCAGTGAGTCAGTTGCAAATATATGATCTGCAGTAAAGGCGAAAAGTGAAACACAAAACTAAATTTATTTATAAATGCGCAAAGGTTGCAACAAATTATGTTAATCGCGCCAGATAAGAAAAATAAAAAATTTAGCCTTCAGTGTGTATCTGGTTGAAATGCGTCGCTATTTTCTAATCTAAATAAATAGACTGCGTGCTAATACTTTCACGCATCTTTCCAAGTTATCCATGCTTATCGCTCAAATAGTTTAATGAGTCAAGGTCGGCTACACAGCTACAATGTTCCACTTGACCAATGCCCTTGATTCATGATTAATTAATCATTAAGAATGATTGAAATTTCAGTCAATTTTACTGAAAAGTCTGATTTCATTCGATTTAGGCTGTTGTGAGAACTTTTTTTTCGCCGGTAATTCGAATGGATTATGGTTACATTTGTCACAATTATGGTTAAAAAGAGTTCCGAAAGGGTCGTGAATCGCAAGCTAAAGGAATAAGTAGAAATTGTCGGGCGTTATGTCACGTTATGTATAGTGATGTTATTGAACAGTACGTTTCATTAACATTGACTTTCCGGCGCGGTTCGGTCAATATTCCAGGGACTAACCTAAGGAACACGTGACCACCTGCTCCTCTCGAATACCCACCTTCAAATTCGAATTTGCCCACAAAATAAAATTTAACAGAAACTTACAAATTATGCAAATTTCACACCAAAAAGGACGACGATTAGAATATTTTTAACTTTTTTCTTATGATCAGACCGAGAGTTTCCAAGACCAGTTAATTATACGAAGTTTACTTGGGGTATTTGTCATTGAATATTTTCAATCTCATTCTGTCACCGAATTTAGTTCCAAAACAGCAACATTCTCCATTACCTTTTTTCTCGTTTTTTTCCTTCGTTTATGCCATTTTCATACCGAGGGGTAAACTACTCATGTAATTGACTACACGCCCTTAAAGGAATTGCCGGAACATCCGGTAAATAATAGTAATTCAAGGAAATACAGTCTGGAATTACAAGGAACTGACTGGAAGTAAGAGAAATTTATAGTATTTGAAAGTAATTGAGAGGAAATACGGATGAGTATGATGATCAAAAGAATCAGCCAATCCAAAAAAAAGTTGTTCTTCTCACTCGTTACACTTTTTGTGAATTGCGATCATGTCGATTTGGCTCGTTGAGCATTTTTGAAACGCTAAACAGAATCTGATTATCGACTTTGGTATTTAAAATTAAAACCAAAGGAAAACACAGTTCAGTCGCTGGTTCTTTCGTTCATCATATGTATCCGTATTCCAATTAATTTACTTTCAATTTCTATTTTTAGCCCCGTACGAAGTACAAAGGGGCTTATAGGATTACGATGCCGTGTGTAATTGATGGAATTCGAAGCAGACGGTAAGGGCAAAGTGTTTGCCTATGTTCATAGATGACGAATCTTCAATAAAAATTTTGTCTGTCCGTCTGTCCGTCTGTCACGTCAATATCTTGAGTAAATCAAATCCGATTTCAAAAATTTTTCCCTGAAAGATAGTCGAAATAGTGAGGCTAAGTTCGAAGATGGGCATATTCGGGTCGGCCCTTCGTGAGTTAGGGCCACCTAAGTGATTTAAGGTCTTTTGGTGATATTTATGGCAAAATAAACGATGGAAACGTAAATGGCAAATGATAGGCATTGTCAATACCAATCCAGGAAAAAAAAGTTTTTTAAAATCGGTTGAGTGGACCGTGAGTTAGGGCCTTAGAAGTGAAATGCTACTAGGGCCCTATGTGTATTTTACATAGAACTCGAGTAAATTTCATTCGTTTTTCGTAATTTTTGTTTGATTTGGAAGGTAATCGAATGCCGAATAGAATGTTGTTGAAAAAAAATTAAATTTGGGTCCTTGGCCTAAGGCCGCTACTAGGGCCCTGTGTGTATTTTACATACAACTCGATTATATTTCATCCGTTTTTCGTAATTTTTGTTTCATTTGGAAGGTAATCAAAGGCCGAATAGAATGTTGTTGAAAAAAAATTAAATTTGGGTCCTTGGACTTAGGCCACTACTAGGGACTTATGTGTATTTTACATATAACTCGAGCAAATTTCATCCGTTTTTCGTAATTTTTGTTTCATTTGGGAGGTAATCAAAGGCCGAATAGAATGTAGTTGAAAAAAAAATAAATTTGGGTCCTCGGACTGAGGCCGATACTAGGGCCCTATGTGTATTTTACATATAACTCGAGCAAATTTCATTCGTTTTTCGTAATTTTTGTTTCATTTGGAAGGTAATCAAAGGCCGAATAGAATGTTGTTGTAAAAAAATTAAATTTGGGTCCTTGGACTAAGGCCACTACTAGGGCCCTATGTGTATTTTACATAGAACTCGAGCAAATTTCATCCGTTTTTCGTAATTTTTGTTTCATTTGGGAGGTAATCAAAGGCCGAATAGAATGTTGTTGAAAAAAAAATTAAATTTGGGTCCTCGGACTAAGGCCGATACTAGGGCCCTATGTGTATTTTACATATAGCTCGAGCAAATTTCATCCGTTTTTCGTAATTTTTGTTTCATTTGGAAGGTAATCAAAGGCCGAATAGAATGTAGTTGAAAAAAATTTTAAATTTGGGTCCTCGGACTGAGGCCGATACTAGGCCCTTCAAAAAAATAAAATTTTAGGGCGATTTGAAATTTTTGTTTCATTTGAAAGGAACGTCGTACGGGGCTTCGTAATTGCGCTATGCGCAATTTGTAAGATGTACATATTACATAATAATTTTACTTTAACTACATTAACCGGCGCAATAGGCTTACGGTCAAAGTAGGGTGACAGACGCACTAGGGTCACGTACGCAATAGATATACGGGTTTGTACGGGGCTCAGTCGCAGCAAACGCTCCGACTGTTCTGATGGCTCGTTTTCAGTCGATTCCAATTAACTTCTAGTACTTCCTTCAATTACGATTATTTACTGGATGCTCCGGCAACTACGAAACTGCAGTAAATTCGGCGGTTTTTGTTCATTTTCTTTACATTTGAAGGAAATTATAGAAAATTAAGGGGAAAAAAATAAAAAAAATTTGGAAAATTGTTTCAATGAATTGGATAGTAACATTAATATGTCATTGATAGGAACTGAACAGCGAAACCGCCAAAACGGTATTAATCCGGTAATTAGAAATCAATCCGGTAATTGAAGGAATTGAAAGAAATTAGTAATTGCCACTATTTTGGCCGGTGAGTTCCTTCTTAATTGTCGATTCATTCGGATTGCTTTTGCACTACTACTTTTGTTGTGGTTACATTATAGCAAAATATTCAGTTCAATTTTGTTATGTTTTTGGAACTTTTTGGTACTCTAGGATGGAAAACAGTATACATAACTCGGATCGAAAAGCTGTGGTTTTTCACCACCTAGGTCAAAAACCTACCTTTTCGATCCTAGTGATATAACATACTACATCTTTATGTTATGACAAACAAAACAGAATTTTAAACTTTAACAACTGAAATTTGTATTTGGCGCCCCTAGGATAGGCCTATTTGCGCCCTTTTGTCGATATGCCCACCCATAGAACAATCCTTAGGTTATTCCCTGCAATATTCTATTGAACCCAGTTTCTGTGTCAAAATTTGATCTTTTATGAAACTTCACGTCCATTCTATCACTTAACACCATTTTTTGATCCATTTTCTGGGTCAAATTTCACTAGTCTCACAAATCTTACAATTTTTACTCAAATCAACCAATTTTGAACGAGTCCTACCATTGTGACATCTTCGACAGCTTCAAATATCTGTATTAAATTGCCCTTTGCAACGTTGTTTAAGTTACTCCAAGCTCAAAATCTATCAATTAAAATTCCTCCTTCAAAGGTAAAATGTGCAGATATGCGTTCGTTTCATCAACGTTTAATTTCGCAAGAATTAGCACAAACATCAACCGTATTGTCGAACTTTATTCAAAAACCCGTAACATTAGAAATTTCAACCACTCACCGCATGAACTAACCGCAAAACTTTAGTATTATCCTCGGATCGTGCGCTGAATGCACTAACGCACAAAATCACTACTAAACTAATAACTAGCATGATGTTCGCTTATTGAGAACACTTAGACATTGTGTTTGTGCCTTACAAATGGGTTGTATTTATACGGAGAGCTAATCGAGATTGATAATTGAAAAATTTAATTGCATCTCAAGCCTCATATCAAGGTTTTCAGTTGATTATAAATGGAAATTATCAGTGACGGAGTATGTGTACGTTATAGGGTATGCCACATACGCAAAACAGGTGACGTGTCTTTTTTAATGAGCTTTTCGGTTTGTAAGATGATTCTAACAGAATGTCGATTCTTAGTTTTATCATCGTTTGGCAAATGGTTCATATACAAATGGAAATGGAGAACATCTAAAGATGTCATACAAAAATTGCAGAAGCGTATCAATTGTATTACTAAGTTTCACGTGTCAATTGAAATATAATACGGAAGGAGACATAATGAGATATGCAGGCAAACTGTTGACTTTTCTCAGAACTTGTTAAACTGCCACAGATGAATCTATTTTTTATTGAAACCCAACACATTTGTGGTGGTTATTGTCGTCTTCAATTTTTCAAGAAAGGATTTTTGTAAAAAGACATCAATGAAAATACAATTCGAAACACCCAAACGTAGACTCTAGTTTAATCCATTTGACGGAAAAAATTTCCAAAAATGTTTGGCAGATGTATCGCAAAATGTATTTTAGTTTCTTTAGTTGCCGAAGTCACGGATGAACACAAAAACACTTGTAGTTGAACACTTACTGTTCTTCTCATTTATAAAAACGTTTATCAATGAAAGAACAATAGGTGTCCCACTACTTATACATGCCCGGAAGCTGGTGTCGCTGCCCTACCTGAAGCAATATTTTACAATTTATTTTTATTGTCTCGAAAAAAAATACAAAACACTTTTAATTGTGACTTTGGCACATAGGTAAAAAGACTCAGCGAAAATCTTTTAGCTTACTAAAGAGCTATCGAAGATCTGCAGACCCTTATTAACACTCAGCACTCTTAGCAGAGTCGAGTCCTATTAGAACTCGACAATTTTACAAAATGCTCTCTGAACATTATTGAAAAATGTCCGCAGAGCTTTTACGAATAAGACCGACGAGTCAATAAGTGTATTCTGATCTTTGCCTCATTGAACTTTTTTTTTTGAACTTTGATTCTGAAAATTTTGAAAAATTTGTGAGCAAGTTCCGAAAAATTCCTAAAAAAAACCGAATTCAGAATCAAAATGATCAAAAATAAACACTGTGGTCAAAACTTTCACGATTTTCATGAAACGCCCGACACTAATTTGAATAAAAGTAATTTTCAAAATAACTGATGATAAAATAATCAATTTCCTTTCTCTAAAAGCCTTTCATAAACTTTAAAGGCTTTTGGAGTGAAAAACGTTATTGAAAAAAGTTTGTTGATCCGGGGCGAAGCCGAGGTCAACAATCACACGAAAATGTGACTTTCGACTCTAGGGAAGCATACGAACAATTTTTCCTATCAAATACTAATGTCGCGTCGGCAATTCATTAAGATACAAATATTTTCTTGATCCAACATAAGCACAAAAAAGAAGTCTGGCGCTATCTGGATCTAAAAGATTTATTTTCAATTTCAGAATAGTTATTTGTTTACCAAGGAAGAAAATAGGAAATTCCAACAAGACCTAGTTGGAATTTCCTATTTTCTGCCAGAGGTGAACACAACGTTTTTCATTCATTATATGTGTGAGGTGACAGTTTGGGTGCAGAAAATATCTATATCTCTACCTGTCAAAATAATCTGGAAGAAAATTAAAAATTTCTAACACCGAATCCGTCATGTCAAAACAAGGGGAGAAAATATACATTTTCTCCACTGAACCGTCATCAGAAAAAACCTCAACAAAACAAAATTTTCTCATATGAAAAACATTTTAATTACATCGCCTTTTGAATGCTATCAACTTTCCAATTTACCAGAATAATAAACATATTTCTCTCGAGAATGAACATTTTGTTATTATTTTATAATAAATCTACAATGATATAATGAGGGCAATACGTTTGAAACATGATAATAATAAAAAACATATTGAAATGTGAATACTAAATGTTGTGAACATACTGAGCTACACAACAACAACGACAGCAGCAGCAGTACGACAACAAAAAAACCTCTGTATCCGAATGGTTATTATACATGTTTTATAAAATCATTATCCTTTTTTATGAATTCTCTACGAACATAACTCAACTACTCATTCTTTGATGGATACATCCGAATTTTGTCAAACGTAAAAAAATACATTCATCTTATTTCTGTAACAAACATCTCCATCAATTTTTTTTTTTGCTTCTTCTACTTCTTTTAACAAATATTTAAGAAGTATACCGTGCAGCACCGTTCATGTCATACGGTCGATGATGATGGAAGCAAACAAGATCTCCTACACACGATACATCACGGAATATGCTTTAGGATGACACACACAAAAAATGATAATATTGATGCACAACACTGACCTAGAATAACCCCAATAAGATTGTTCCAGATGTTCGACGATAAAAGGGAGATCCCTTGAGTACAATAATCGACAATAAAGTGCATGGTGCAATAAAATGTAATATAGAGCTGTAAAATGAAACAATTTATTTTACATGACGTGTATAAAAGAAGAGGAAGCTCATATTATATCTCACTGGGTATGCTGTGCTTTAATTCAGAAGGCGGAAAATGAACTTAATTTATACAATGAATCAGAATTTTGCGTTGTTTGTTCTCGGTTTTCAGCTTCGGTTATGATATAGTAGTAGTAGTTCCTCTTTGTCTTTTCGTCCTGGCTGTGTTTTTTATGGTTTCCATGCTGTTTAGCATTCACAAAATTATTGATCGTTAAGAAAGAAAAAAAACTCTTTTTAGAATGTCTTTTCTTCAGCACGGAGAAAAAATTATTATTTAATACAATACGCTGGAAATCGATATAGTCGAAAAAGGGGATACTTGGATATAATACGACAACGGTCGAAGAAAATTCGAATATAATAACGAGCAATTTTTTTTAGCAAAATCAGATGGCCATTTGTATACAAAAAAGACACTTAAATGTGACTTGAGTGGGAAATAATCCACATTTGTCATCGTAAGTATTTTTTTGTTGTTTCAGTTTTTGGAAGGGAAATGGGACGTCTGAAGCATTTTTTAATACATTTATGCGCCAACGTTCCTTTTGTTATCAGGAGACGTTGTTGGCATAGCACTGCTCCTAGCATTAATATAGAAAATATTCAGTGGCTAAAATCACAGTTGTCTACATTTCTTTTCAAAATAGAGATGTGCTAGCAAGGCTTCGCCCGGGATCCACAACCAATAACAATTTATTGAGTTTTATCAAATCGCATTGACACTCCTTATCACACTTACATGTTTGATTACATTGACACTCTTCATCACACTGACACTCTTCACGACACTGACACTGACGTCATCACACTGACACTCTTTATCACACTGACACTCTTTATCACACTGACACTCTCGCTGACACTCTTCATCACACTGTACTCTGTATCAGACTGACACTATTCATTTCACTGACACGCCTTATCACACTGTCACTCTCCATCACAATGAAAATCTTTATCACACTGACACTCCTTATCACACTGACACTGCTTATCACACTGAAATGGGATAGCTTATATTCCTGTCGATTAACAGACTCGCAGGTGACATTAAACATTACAACAAGGATCAGTGTTATCTGCCATACTTTGCGAAAAAGGAAAATTGGTCAAGAAACCAACTCCTCCTTATTCTTTCTCATTATTATAAACGTAAAAAGGTAGAAAAATCTGTTTCGTCAATGTGAATATGACCCGATTGACTTTCAGGTCACTTCATCTTTGAATTACAAAAATTAAACCTATTTTTTGACATTTCCTAATTGAAATAGTGAAATAGTGAGAAGTGTATTCTGTCATCTGTTAAACGCAGTAGTGACATATAGTCTGCTGTTAGCCTACAAATTTTTAAAACATGACCCCTGTCTTAACGAAAGAAATGCAAAGACTAATAGGATATCATCAGGCTCCAAATATTTTCTATGTTTATGCTAGGAACAGTGCTATGGTAAAGCATATTTCAAGTTCAAGTTCAATTGCGATATCATATTCATTTCATATAGAAGAAGATGCTTTTAGTCTGAAATCCGTCAGGAAAATCAAAAATTTGTATTAATTTTTTTGATTCATTCGATTCGTTGACTTATTTTAAGACAAAAGTTGTTCAACGATATATGGAAAAAAACGCATTTTTAGGTGGCTAAAAGTGAAATCAAAACTCACAACATTTTCTGTTTTAAAAAACGTCGAAACACTGTGTCAACAAAATGTATCGACTTTTTCTTAGTACGGCTATGTTATCGCTTTATATTCATGACATTTCAATTTGTATTTGTAAACGTGTATTGGTGTTAATAACTTACTGCCTGCTGACAGTCTGCTGACAGTCTCCTAGACAGCATTAACAAAAATGTCGATTCGTTTGGTTCGAGAGTGAGAAATAATTTAGAAATGAATTTATAAAAAAATTCGTTCGTTTTAAATTGTTTCTAATGATGCGAATATTTTTTATTTTGGTTGTAGAACCAAAATAAATTATTAAAAAAAATTCATTTTCCCGACGGATTGTTCAAACGGAGACGAAGAGATTCTGGAAAATGTTTTTCCAAAAATAATCATTGCATAAATATAGGTCGTTTAAAAAACGGCAAGCGTAACGATCGCAGTATAACCTGTTACTTCTGCTATTCAAAGTATTTCGTAGTGTTTGATACAGAATCTGTTACATCGTTCGTTTGGACATTCATTTCCCCCATATAACATCGAATAAATAAGAGCTCATCGCTTTTTATTGCCGTTGTTGTCGAAAACAAGGTGCCACCTTTCTGTCTGTTAAATATTTTCAAGAACCGAATTTGATTTCCATTGAGAAAGCTAATTTTTCAAGGTACAAAGTACAAGTATGAGTCCCAGAAACACTTCCCTTTCCAGAAAACAAAATGTCATAAAATTGATTCCACGAAAATGTGCTAGAAATCTAGTTCATTGCGATGTGCTGTTTGTATATATAAATCCGGAATCATAAAACACGACGAAATTCACTATCCTTTGTACCAATAATATCGATAGCGGCGTAAACGAAAAAGAAAATCTTTGATTTCCTGGTCATTCTCAGAACTAATTAAAAAAAAATATTTCCGGAAAATGATTGGATTTTTCGAAATTTTCCATTCACCATAGAAAAACGAAAGAAATTCACCTGAAAATCATAGGGCTTTCGAGATGTAATCTTTTAACGATCCATAAAGTGAAAGCATACAACACATTTTATATCCATGTTATTTACCCACACAATGTTTCCATATTAAAACCGAACTAAAAAAAAATAAAAATAAAATCGTTCTGTCTGCTCAGCATCCCCATACTTTGATCCCCAATTAAATTCTTTTATGTCCAGAGTTTGTACACGGACGGTTTTAAAATTGGTTATTTGTTGCCCTCACTTAAAAACGTTAAAAAAAATCCAAATTATACGACCGAATTCTGTGATATTAAACTTGTTCGAAAAACAAGCATTAATCATTTCCATATAAAAATCGGATAAAACTTTACGGTCATAAATTTCACAATAAACAAAAGTCGCACACATTGTAATACTGGATACCATTTTCATTAGTGATAATATCCTAGCTCAGGGCCAGACATCCCAGATTCAACGCGAAACCAGGAACTGTGTGAAAACAGAGATGAAACGAAACGAAACACCAACAACAACAACAAAAAAAACATTTCCGATAAAAGCACGTGCATCAAACATTGTTCCCAATCCCAACCTAATGTTTGAAGCACACAATGCACAATATTCTCTACTCTGCTACTAACATATAATCGATCGATGGATTCTTTTATTTATATTTAAACCATTCCATTACAATTTATCCCGATTTTCCACCATCGGAATCTGTAGTGAAAACACCACTATTGTATGTGGTACTATATGTGTATCGTTCGACATACATGTACGATACGAATATGTGTTTCATTTTTATCTCTCTATGTCAACTATCAACAAGGTTCGGATAACATTTGGCACAATGCCAACAAGTCAATGTTCTTGCAAAATGTTACCACTTAAGAGAATGTACGAAGAATAATATTTTTATTGTTATTTATTTCAATTTAGCATTATCCGATTAGATTTTCTTTCGCCTTCGTTTATTGGTTGTTGTTGCTGTATTGTTGCTGGGAACATATCGTTTAATCAGGATTCTATGAGAATATAATAGATTTCGATTAAAAGAACCGAAATTGAATGGTCTGACCAGAAACGGGTGTGTAGTCTGATGTGATGCTAAAATAAATATTGATGACGAATGTGTCTTCGACGTCTTTATTGGTTTAATTAATCACATCGAATGGTGTAGACGGTCTTTTATTTAATCCAAAAGAATTTCTTCCCATTCTATTTTACTTGCAAGTTTCAATTTACCGTTTGAAGATCAAAGAGATACGGATATAATTGACGAGAAAAGACAACTTAACACTTTGAGGAAATTCACGTTTACCTGTTCATAACGTGATAGTAATTGAAGAAATCAAAATCTCGAGTAGGAGGGTTGTTCCACGTAAATTTGCTGCGAAGGTGAAAGTTTGTTTTTCTGTTACAGGCGGAGAAAAATTAAAAGTTACAATCCATTTCTCTTTCGTCATTCCATATGCATAACCAATGTTATTAGTACATGTAACGATACATGTAACGACGTATGAGCCGAAGGCGTAATAATTTCGTATACATGTATTCATCATACTATGCTTTAATGTGCTTCATTGGTTTGGGGCTGAGATAGTATCTACGAGCAATTTTAACAAAGCAGAAAGTCCTTTCAAAAATCTTCGAGTGAACTTCCATCCCGTTTTATAAGAACTTTTTCAGTATCAAGGGCGGATAAATGTACAATTCTGCCGTACGTTCTTTTACTTTCGACAAACATTTAATGCTTCTACTTATATTGTTCACTGAAACAAAAAATTTCTTTTAAACCGTCCGACGGTGTACGTATACACCATAAAAATGAAACGAGCTGTTTCAGTTTTCTAATTTGGAATCAAAAATATAAACAAAAATGGAGCAAACAGGATAGTGTTTATAGTCACCCTACTTCACATTTTGCAGGCATGATGGTAGCGCCGTCAGTATGAGCGCTGATTGAACTAAATTTATATTGTGGATTCCATTATTTGTTGGATAAAGCCCACACTTTAAGTAGGATTAGTAACTTTAGAAAACCTGAAAACTTAATTTCCCCAACTGTAACTCAAGGCTCATTTTTGGGAATTTTATTTCTGAAAAATTCGGAAAACTCCAAAAAATTTCCAAAAGTTCCCAAAAATGTATTAAAAATTTCAAAATTTTTTCGAAACTTTTTCCAAATTTTCCAAATTTTTCCAAACTTTTTCAAAATCATTAGAAAGTTCTGAGCGACAAATTTCATTTAAAACATAGCTAACGCCGACCCGTACGAAACACCTATTCGTATCAAAAGCCTTTAATGTGAAACTCTTCATTTCTCTTACTTCATTTTCTTCTCTGCTGAAAAACTATTCTCCCTTTAAAATCACTTACATTATCCACTCTTTGCCTTGTTATCATATACAACTAAATTGTCGGAGGCAATATAGACAGCCCCGTACGAAGACAAATTTCATAAATTCCTATTTAAACAGCTATATACCGCTATATTTAACTATATTTCACTATAAATAAACATTTCACAGATAAATATATGCTATTATATAGCTCTATATGCCTGTATATAGCTCAATATAGCTGTATATAGGTATATATAGATGTCCGTATATGGAATCCCTGAAACCCCACACACATAACAAATTATTTCCATGTTAACAGAAACTCTCTAAGTATCATTTTTCCCAAGATATTTCTATTTTACTAAAATCCAATATGGCCGCCGGCAGCCATTTTGTTAGGAGACCGGAAATAGTACCGACGCTTTACATTCGTTAATACCTTTCAAACAAAAAAAAATTCATGAAATTCGGTCAAAATTTACTCGAGATATTGTCAAAATACACCACGTTCACTGTACTTCCGAGTAGCCAGATAAGAGCTCACTCCAAGAGACCTAGCTCACGCTCCGGAGAACATAATTTCATAAAAAAAATTTTCCCTGATTGGTACGGTCAATACCTATCTAATAAAGCTAAAACAGACGAAATATGTTCAAATGTGGCCGACCTACAAGCAAAAACTGCTTGCCGCCCTGTGCCTGTTCCACACCAAGGGGTCTAACTCACGAGTCGGTCATCCGATTTCCATAAACTTTTTTTTTGTCGATCGGTATTGTAAATACCTTTTATTTGACGTATCACTTACAAGTTTAACGTTTAAATGTCCGGAGATATCTTCGAAAAACCGTAAAGCACTTATTGGGCCACAGCTCGGGAGGGGTCGATCCAAAATCACTCATCTTCGAACTTAGCCTGTCTTTTGACATTACCAAACGGGAAAAAAAAGAATTTTCAAAATCGGATGCGTTTTACTCAAGTTATCGTGCAGACAGACAGACGGACAGACGGACATTTTTTTTTCGCGGATTTGGCATCTCTAGACAACCACAATAGGTTTCCCCTTACTCAGGGAGTCCAATTCGACGTGTTACAAACGTATGCGTAAACCTATAAGACCCCAAGTACTTCGTACGGGTCTAAAAATTAGGTTTTACAGTCCTGTCAACTTAGTTCAATTCATAGGCCACATACGGGAATGGGAATATACTGAATATGCAGATACTGATGGGAATTGGTCTAATGTATATTACTGTGGATATCCCATGTGGAACAAATAACATCAATCGGATTGTAATCTTTGAAAATGTAGCTTCTTCATGTACCCTACTGTATATGATTTTAGGGTTAATATTACTGCGTATCCACACTATGTTTCCTTCTCGGTATACGAGTCGCGAATCCAAATTTTTCCCTAACCAAAAAAGTAAAGGTAAGTTGACGTCCCGTTACATACATTTCTTGTTGGTGGTTTGTTTAGCTATCTATTCGATTTCCTGATAACCAAAATTTTTCACATGACTTCCCAACACATATTAAAATATTTTCTATACCTACAGCAAGGCTTATCTCCATTTGTCAATGTAAGTGGACACCATTATCCCCTAATCCCTAAGAGTTGCTCTAGCATATTCCACTCCAGAGCAATACCTTAAAGAAAATCACACCAATTACTACAGAGCGGGAATATTCGCGTGGAATAACTCGGAAGTTTTTTGGAGCGGAAAATCGGAACTTGAGAATAAGTGGATTAAAATTTTTCATTTTTTGTGTGTGTATACATTTATCCTTATCCGAACAAGCAAAGTGATTGAAAGAAAGATAATTTAATTGGGTTTGCCTATTTACGGAGAGAGATTCATACACACGTTCTACGGTTTTCGACGGTTTTATACACATTTCAACAATTTATTATAGGAAAAGTTTTTCGAGTAGATAGTAAAATAATTGGCTCGAAAATGTGTTGATCGTAGAAATTGTGTGAAGTAAAGTAAGAGCTGGACAGATGATTACGTTGGACTGATGTACATTTGAAAAGGAAAACATTTTAAATCGAAAAATATCGTTGTAATGAAGAACATGCTTCATACCGCTTCAATATGGATTATACGACGAGGCCGGTGAAAAGTTAAACTTTCAGAGTTTGTTTTGTTAATGAAGTTTCGACTAAAATTTTGATTCAACCTATTTCTAAGAGTCTGAATGTATTTTCGACATAAGTGAGATGTTCCAAGGTTGGTTCCTAAATTTTGGGACAAATGGTTCTTTTGACACTTCCTAACTTCCATCGGATTTTTCGATGGATTTAAGTTATTTTCGATATCAGTGAGGTGTTCTAAGATTGGTTTCTCTAGAATTTTTTAATTTCCATAAGGTTTTTTGATGTTGTCGAAATGACATACTTACAAACACCCTCAAAGGGTAAATGTAACGCAAGTCCTTTATTTTACTTACAAAATAACTGATATCGCTGAGGGTGACGCATTCTGCGCCTGTATGCAAACGTTTTATCAAAAAAAATTAACCCAAAAAAAATTAACCCAAAAAAATTTAGAATTTTCAAAAAAAAAATTGCGTCACTAGTGGCAGATGTTGAGGAAATTAATGTTAGGAAAATGGTTAAAATAGGGAAATATACGTGCTGAAGGAATGAAAGTTTGGGGTGTCCAAAAAACTAAAGTGCCAAAATGTTTCATCATTCTAATTTTTTTCTAAAAACCTGGTTTGCAAGTGATTTTGGCTATTTTTCACATACTTCGTCATTGAGCGACCCCTAAATCGATTCGGATCGAGTCGGTCCCATAGACACTTTTTATCATGGGACCATATAGATTGATTTTCTGCCCTGTGCCCCAAACATTTTGGCACTTTAATTTTTCCATACAATTTTGGACACCCCTAATGGAAGTAAACCGGTAGAAAGCCGAATCATCTGCCACTTAGTACCGCATTTTTTTTTGGAAAATTCTCTTTCTAATTTTCTTTCTTATTTTGTAAGTAAGATAAAGAACTTGAGTCACATTTACCCTTTGAGGGTTTTTTGACTGATTTATGTGAAAACTATGATGTCGTCACGCGACGTCATGACCTCTCGGAAGCCATTTTTCACATTCCATATTGTTAAGTTCTTTTTATTTACGTTAAAACTATGATGTCGTCACGTGACGTCATGACCTATCGGAAGCCATATTTCATATTCCACATCAGTCAAAAAACACTTAAAGGGTATATGTGACGCAAATCCTTTATCTTACTTACAAAATAACTGATATCGCATTGTGCGTCGTACGCAAAAGTTTTATCAACAAAAAATTGACTCAAAAATTTGTGAAAGAAAATTTTACAACAAGGCTGATGATTCGGTTTTCTTTCGTTTAAATTCTTTCAACTCTTTCAATTCTTTCTTTACATTTTTCAACCATTTTATTAACAATACGTTCCTCAACATCTGCCACTTGTGACGCAAATTTCTTGTTGAAAAATTTTCTTTCACAAATTTTTTGAGTCAATTTTTTGTTGATAAAACCTTTGCGTACGACGCACAATGCGTCACCCTCAGCGATATCAGTTGTTTTGTAAGTAAGATAAAGAACTTGCGTCACATATACCATTTAAGGGTTTTTTGACTGATTGATTTTTCCTGTACAAAAAAAACCAAAACCCTAGGCTAGTGAACCAAAACCCTGTTTAAATCAGAAAATATGTCGGATGTTCCTTTCCTCCTAGTGTACTGAATTCAGCCCAATTATTTGACGAAAAACTAGTACAAAAAAATTCCACCCAATGGTGGCTCATCTCCAAGTAAAGAGTAGGTAGGGTAGATGTAGAAGTCACCTGTATTGTCGACATTGACGACACAATGACCTTCAACTTGAAATATCTCAAATCTCAAAAAATGGATCCGTTTTCAATAAGAAGCGTTTGCAAAAATTGTCTGTTCAAACCCTACCTTAAACCACACCGTATAGTGAAACTACGAACGAACTAAATAATAAATGATTCTGTAAATGTGAAACAATAATCTCCCTCTGTGTTTTGTATGCTTGATACAACAATCATTCGAAAAAGGTATACATTAATTGGGAAAATCAATTTTCTATCAAAAAACTTCCACCTAAAATGCCAAAACCCGCATGATTTATGTTGGTTGAATACATCAGATTCATATGATTGTTTTTTGGTATACGTATCGGGGGTTATATAACACAAAGATCTTCAGATAATGTTATTATGGAAACAAGGCAAATAGTAATCAAAATATACAACAAGTACAATAATTATCCCACTCACGTTTCGCACAACGTCAAGAAGTTTTCTTTTCTATTAAAGTTAATTTTCGGCACGTACGCCTAAAATGCTTTAAGTTAATTTGCTCTGTTTAGATGGAACTTATGAACAATTGAGAGAGAAATACTTTTCTGGTAAATATGCAAATGGATCAGCGTCACCGCGGTACGGTATTATAACGTAACAGTAACCATAGACTCATCTCCAATTTCAATCCCATTCAGTTTGTAATACTGATAGCATCCGCAATACATTAGATTTCATTTAGGTAAACTAAATCCGAACTTTATTTAGACCTTCCGATTTGGGTGGTATCACAGTCATAGAATCAGACTCAGACGAAAATCCTGTTTCATGCGTGGGTCGACTTAACTTACCTTTACACATTGGCCGGTAAAATGCGATTTACAACATCTATTCCAGGGTACTTATCTCGAATATTCGTATAACAGAAGCCATTATGTATTTTCTCAATCTCTAATGCATGCGATGCTAAGAAACTTAATGGAACAATTGCGACAACCGTTACATGATAATTTCCGGTTATAATCAAATTAGCAAATTTGTCATTGAAATCCTTCGACGATGATTCATGAAACAACGAGGAAGATTATTGGTATACCCCGCCGGGCATACCAATACCGATTTCAGCCAATTCTGTAGCGTCGATAACAATTTTTGCATTCGGCTTCACCGTAACTACTGGAGCTCGTTCAGGAACGATTTTTTCTTCACTCAGTGAAGATTTAACGATTCGTTTAATGTTACCGTGGATTTACATAGCAACGTAAAAGTGACAAAATAAAATTAAAATTATGAATGAAATTTCGAGTTGCCGTATGAGAAAATTTTTGCATCTGTCACTTTTACGTTGCTATGTAAATCCACAGTTACACTACAGTGGTCTGACGTTTGCCGTTCAGATACGTTAGTGAAAGTTACGAGTTAATTTTCTGTTTATGTTTACATTCCCACAGAGGGATTCTTTTGAATTTCGACTGACCGAAATCGGCGCTATTTTTTCCGGGACTTTTTTTATATATGCCTAGTTAGGCCTTGGTGCCTAGGCCCCAAAACAGGTCTCTTGATCTTCCATACCTGGCTGGTGGTAATCGGCCAAAAGTCGAAAAATGGGGTTTCGCAAGTCCGGATTTCATTTCCGTAAGGTGGCGAGGACACGAGCGTGTATGGGTTCGTTGGAAAGCTGAGGTCGGAGTACTCTTGGGGCAAATATTAATTTAAAATTTTTTAATGATAAACGGCCGAATGACTTCCGAAAAATTTCTCAGAATCTATGGAACATAGGTGAACTTTGACGAGGGCTGTGACCTCCACCTCACTAATGCAATTATTTGATTAAATTATTATTTATTAAGAATGTGGAGGACCTCAACTTTACAGCGATACTCACTTGCGTCCTTAACTTCCCTTAACGGACAAGGTCACTAGACCAAAAGTGGAGGGGAACGGGACTTATATACAAAATGAAGAGAAAGGAGGTGCCACAAACAAACGACAACAGAACTGTTTTGTTTCTAAGAAATTTATTTGACCATGACGAACATCACTCATCCATCATTCGACGCAATGAAAAGTCAGAACAAAATATTTTCACTATCTCCAGTGTGCTTTTCTAAGATCGACCATCCAGTTCAACCATTTCTTTGATCATCTGAATTGCATCAGGCGTCTCCTCATATGCCTAGTAATAGTATTGAACGGTTACATGGGCATGATTTTCACTTCCTTCACTGTACCGACACGCCGAAGTCGAACAGCTGCTTCATCTGATTGAGCAACGTTTCGATCAAAGGATTCTGATTTTTACTGATGAACAGATCCTTTCGCTTCGCCACAATGTTGCCGTCGAGAGTTTCTTTGCGGATCGACTAGTTCCGTAGGAAGCGGTACTTGCCCGTAAATAAAAAACGAATGCTGCAGCGTTCGTACGTCCTGTAAAAATTTCGTTTTGATCAGCATCAATGCTACAGCATATTCTAAGTAAGCATTGCGTCCCGTAAATAACCAGTTCCGAAACGTTGGCATCTATAACATCGGGAAATGATTGGTCCATGTCATCTCAATATTAATCATCGCTTGTATCGATAGTTGCGTGCCATTTCATGAATTGTAACACTCCTGATCGTTTCCCCGGCGTATGAATAGTGCTAAAACCATTAATCGAAGCCGCAAATTATCTTTGCGACAAAATCGCAACATTTCCAGTGCATAATCCAGTGCAGCTTTGACAGCATCGTAGGTCTTGATTTTAACCAAATAGTTGACGAGAAGATATCTTGTTCGCATATAATTGCGAGTATCTAAGACGAGATCCAAGATTTCCCAAAAACGCACCACTCCCGTTTCGAACACATTCGCCGGCAACATAATATGAAACTATGTGGTTCTGCACGCAAAAACCTCTCTGCCATTTGATGGACGTTTCTGGCATTTTTATCTGCACTTGGATGCATGCCACTTCGTGATTAGTATCAGCGGTCTGATGTTCTCGACAACAATATAGCAACCCCCGACTCGTACAGGATTGCTTTTAGCACAACATCCGTTTATATGAAAATTTTCTGTTAGGTCGGTGGCAGATCGATTCGACATCGGAAAATCTTTGTTCTTGAACTGTCGACGCTGGCATATCGATTCATCAAATGGTCCAAAGAAACCGAAATGATTCCTATCAGCAGACAATTTTTTAACAAAAAAAAAATCAAACACATCCATTTAATTGTAAATTTACTTCATCGAAGTTTCATGACATTTGGGTAACATTTCACGACCAAAATACATCGTGAGAAATCTAACCTCACAGTTACACCTGTCATCGTTAACAGAACGAAACTCAGTGAAGAAAAAATCGTTTCTGAACGAGCTCCTGCTGTAGACAATGTAACTGCTGCTGATGCAGTTAGATTCATGGTAACATTGAGACCACTTCTGTTCAGATCTGACCTGACATGCCTCTGACTGTCATAATCCAATGCCTGGGTCAAGTCGTCCTCGAAGCTCATTTTTCTCGAAGTTACCACAGACAGTCGATCCACATTGCCACCAATTGACCTTCGTTCATTGCCATAATCCAATACTGCTGCTGCTGATGACAATGTTCCTGCTGCTGTAGACAGTGTAACTGCTGGTGTAGACAATGTAACTGCTTTAAAACTCAACATTCTATGAAGCTCAAACGAAATGTATCCGAATGAGATTTTTTCAGCACGACCCTAGTACTGAAAAAATCAACATTACAATACTTGTGACACAACATGTTATGTTATGTAGGAAAAATGGAAATGATATTCTTGAGGCAATGCTGTTCTACCTAACTGATATCAGAAAAATCAGAAAATCTGCCTACATACCAAATCTAGTACTTCAAAGACTGACAAACTTATGTGAATTTGTCAGTTAAAATTGAGCTTGTGTTGGAATTTGAAAAAAGGAAAACCTGACCTTCTATTGTCATACGTGGTTCTTCGTACTGTAAATTATTGATTTCCTGTTGGCATTTCTATTTTCAAAATTTATATCGAAGATATGGGAGGACAGTCCATAATGTCTTTTGACATTTTGACATATTTTACTGTTTTAAATATTCATCGAATTTGTGGAAGGACTGTCCGTTACCAATGAGTCACGTCCCGTGGGTTAGAAGTGCAAGGTCTTTATGCAATCAAATAGCGCATGACCATCACATCAAGCTTGAAAAACCTAGCAGTAAGACATTATGCGTTTTTATGGTCAACTCAATTACGATTTTATCGCTCACAGTGAGTGAGATCAGACGTTTTAAACATACTTAGCACAATGGGCTCAATTGAAATTCCCAAATTAATCAAGATAGTAATCTCATCATACTGTCGACTCGGTTTGTGGCATCATCAAGATGAGCCGACCGCCAAGGAAATAGGGAAGAAAATAGTTTTTTCGATTTACATTTTGCTTTTCCCAATATCAATTATGGCCGGATGTATTACATCGGATAATGACGACGAAAAAGTGTTCTTGTTTGAGGAAATAATAATGGTCACAGTGTTAGCTGTGAAATTGGTTAATGTTATATGGAAGAAGCGTCAGATTTGTGATTTGTTACAGGCAATTGGTGTTTATTCGATCCAAGATCGTAAAGTGTTATGTCTGATTCGGGGAGAATTGCAGAATGTTGTCAAATTCCTCAACATTTTCGTTATTTCATCATTGGTAGTAACTATTTGTTCCATGGTGGTTGTACCGTTCATTGGTAACGAACGAAAACTCCTTTTGGACATTGAATTTCCGATGGATTGGAAAAATGACAACATCGCCTTTTGGCTTGCGTTTGCATTTTTCATCACCGAAGTGCTTCTCGTATTTGCGGCGTTCCTACTTTCCGTTTTGACTTGGTATCTGATGGCTAATTGTGCATTAAGATATCGCATAATCGGTCATCAAATTAAGGACATGGCAGTTGAAAAAGCCGTGGTCACTGTTGACATTGAATCATCGGCTGAAGCAGACAATATGGGATTGAAAGTTTCTGAAGCGCAAAGATTTATGTCCGATCTGCATGATATAATCGAGTCCCATAAGCAAACAAAGGAGTAATACGAGTTTTTATGGAAAGGAAATAATTTTGTTTATTTTTAACCGATTTTTTTTTAACTTTGGCAATAGATTAACCGATCAGTTATACTCGTTCATTTCGACGACTATTTCGATTCAAACGACGACAAGTGCGGCTTGTATTGGTTGCTCAATTTATTGCTTGACATTCGTGAGTTTCGGTTGCATTTTGTTCAGTCATTGTTACAGCTTTTATAATTGCAGAACGAGTGCGAAAATTTCATGGAAAAGACCATTTTCATTGCGATTTTGGTTTACAATATTTTCGACATATTCATGATTATGTACTTCGGCAATGAAATTGAATTATCTAGTGAACAGCTCGGCTATTGCCTTTTTGAATCCGATTGGATTGGACAGCCGCAAGCTTCAAAGAAATGTATTATACTTTTCGGTGAACTCATACGGCAGCCGCATGAATTTTTAATTTTGAAGTTACATCCGCTCAATTTAGCAACATTTACGGAGGTAAGTTTTTCAATTTTTATTGCAAAGTTCGATTAAGCTACAGACCAGATTTAATTTTCATGTGCACAACTAGCAACACAGCTGGTTTTTCATCAGCTGGTCAACATTGCAATTTTTGTATGATTTGTGTTTATCAAGCTTAGCTTGACAAGCTATTGTTTCTAAAAAAAAAATCCATTTTTTTAAAACATAAAGAAAATGTGGGAAAATCTAAGAAAAGTTTCGAAATAGGTCTGAATCTGATTTGATAAATTATGACTTAACCTTAAAATATTGTAATTAGATCAACCTATCAGGTTACGTTAGAATAGCATGACTTATTTTTGGCCATGGTTTATAACTCATTTTTAACCGAACGAAGAAAAGTCTATCTATTAGACTTTTCATGATCTACATTTTTCATCATTTGTCCAAAAATGTGCAATCATGTTGTTACGGTGAAAAACCGCCTTGAAGAATATCTTCGTCAAAAATAAGTCTAATGATTGTTTGTATGAAAATGTATCAAAATTTCACGTCAACTTGAAACATGACGGAAAAAATGCCATATCTGAAATTTCAGGCCACGAAATCTTTTGACCACTGTCAACCTATTCTGAGCCTTACTCGTGCCATAGCCCTTTTTTGAGAATTTGATTCTTTACAAATCCCTACAAATTTTCATGAGAATTTTTAAAGAATTTAATTCCAAAAAGGCTCAGATAAACTAAACATATTCTTGAAAATCCAAGAAAATCTTCAAAGCTAAAAACTAAAAAATAAAAACTTTCAAAATTTAAGGAAATCCTTATAAAATCATCAGAAAAAAATCCTCAGAGATTTTCTTTTGAAAAACCATTCTCAACAAAATTTTCAAATATACTTGAATAAAATATACCTCAGTAAAAAAGCGAGAAATGTTTATCGTACTAACAATTAGGGATGAGCGGGTTGGCCCGAAGATTCGGGTAACCCGCAAACCCGACCCGACCCGTCGGGTTTTTGGCGGGCGGGTTGTAGAGTCTTCGGGTTTGCTTTGGATCGGGTTTCAAAAATAATATTCGAGTCGGGTCGGGCTTGGGCGGGTATTAGTAGTATTTAAAAGTTCCAACCAGAAGTATTTAAAATTTTATAAAAAGTATCAATATAAGTTGCTTCTTCGCGGTTTTAACGTAATTCTGAAAATATTAAATTAGTTTCAAGCATTTCTCACATAAATTTTAACTTAATTTGCTAAAAAACTTTGACGGGTTATAAAACTTTCGGGTTGCCTTCGGATCGGGTTTCAAAAATGAAAATCGGGTCGGGTCGGGTTCGGGCGGGTTAAGAATCTGTCGGGTTTGCTCTGGTCGGGTTTCAGAAATGAAAAAACGGGTCGGGTCGGGTTCGGGCGGGTTTTGAAAAAAACCCAAACCGCTCATCTCTACTAACAATCAATAAAAAGAAACCAACTACAGTGAAAGTGGTTGCTAGTTGTACATATGAAGATTATTTCTGGACTGTACGGCGTCACAAAAGGAATGTCTGTTTTTACTGTCCAGGCAATGCGTTTTATTCAATCAGAAGATTTATTGCATTTTTGTTTACAGATTATGAACTCCGCTTACAGCATGTTCAACATTCTAAAAAGTTTGAAAGAAATTCAATAGTTATTTGCTCACCGAGGTTTAAAAAAAGTTTAACCTGTTTCACAACAAATTCTTTCGAATCTTCAGTCCGCCTGCATTGCGAAAAATATTGAATTTTATTTACAACTCGATCGCAAATCTTCAGGCGATTTTTTTAACTTTGGGAACAAGCGGTCTCCGATTTTAATGAGTAATAGCTCGTTGGATGCGTCTTTCAATTCTATGAAATACGTATCTTTCACTTTTTCTAAAAAAAATGTGTTTTCTGTGAAAACAGCTCAAAAGTAAAGACATGTCAGAGGGTACTAAAAACAGTTTTTCGGCAATAACTCAAGAAAAAATTATTTTAAGTTGTTGTAATGTTGTACGAATGTCGGCCTTGGAAAGACCTACAGGTAGAGTATACGCACTGCTTGGTGCGAGTACGTCCACGAGAGTTATGACTAAAAATATAGTGAATGTTCGGAGAGTCAAAATGCAGATTTGTATCTTCTTTCTGAGGGCTCTACAGCTGGAACAGCATCTGGAACGGTACTACGGCAGTCATTTTTTATCGTCTACTATTCTTTTACCTTATCAATAGAAAAACGCTTCGATATGTCACGAATATATGTCGTTGAAACAGATCCAATGTTAGTAATATCAAGAGAAAAATTATTAAATTTTTCTCGGAGGATTTTAGTCGAATAAAGTGTTAGTGTATATCACACGACCTCAGGAGTCCGGAACAGTAATTAGTTTTTCAATCGCGACAGGAGTTTGCAAAAACGATATGATCAAGTGGGAGCAAACGGTTTCCCAATCTTCTGACTAACTAACTACAAAAGTACTGGTTTCATTTATATGTGCAACGATAGTGGGTGAGGCCAGCTACAACACCCCATACTCAGTTCCATGGAACAACGAAGCTGCAGAGAACCCGGACTCTCCGAACATTCACTATATTTTTAGTCATAACTCTCGTAGATGTACTCGCACCAAGCAGTGCGTATACTCTACCTGTAGGTTTTTCCAAGGCTGTTTTCGGTACACTCTGACATGTCTTAACTTGTGAGCTCTTTTCACAGAAAACAATTTTTTTTTAGAAAAAGTGAAAAATATGTGTTTCCTAGAATTGAAAGAAGAAACCAACGAGCTATCACTCATTAAAATCGAAGACTGCTTGTTCCCCAATCGCCTGAAGTCTTGGCGATATGAGTCTTAAGTGTTAGTTTACGTAGAAAACATTATAGAACAAGTTGGTGCACCACACAAAATTGTAATTGGTTTATGTTTGATTAATTCAATTAAAACAGACTCACAATTTACCAGTGGTAGAATTTCTACTAAACTTTTTGCTTGCAATTTCTGACCGAAATTATCTCAAAAACTTGTTAACGATGATCCGACACCGTATCACCCGAGAATTCCGTCATTTTTATGCTCAATAGTCATTTACAAAAGAAGGTTTAAAAAGTTGAAAAGTCCAGTCTACGTGTGAATTTTATTGATCCGAGGCGCATGTTCACCTCGGGGATAAATAGCAAATTCCAAGTCGACCGAATTGCTGTCATCGCTTAGCTCTGGCCTTAACTTCGCTTCTAGTTTGGTAAACAAATAACTATTATCCCATATGATGTGAAATCGTCAATCCAAGGCATTGACTTATACATTGCACCCTCGAGCGTTATAACTGATTTTTATATGCGACAGGACCGAAAATTGAGGGCAATTTCACCACTTTGAAGTTGTATACATTATGTGCCCATTTGGGACAGCTGATTTGAGGTAATTTCCTGTGTTTTTCGCCACACTCGTTATAATAAAAATCTATAAACCGTGTACGTAATCTACTGCTTATTTTGTTTGTAAGATACGATTTGTGTCTCTTGATTTAGCAAAGTCTTTCCGTTGTTGCAGCGGAAACGAATTGAAGTAGCAGAAAGCAATAAAATAACACATAGAAGTTTTGGCATTGGTAGAGCGTGAAAATCGCGAATAGGAATTAATTCATTCGCTTCGATTCGTCGAAAACACTTCATTGGAGAGTTGCTTTGTCTATCGTAAAAAGTTTCTCATTTCTTGGGATATTCGCTTATTATTCAGCTTAAGGCTGTCTTTGTATGGAAGCATTAAAGCTTTTAGCAAACGTAATTTCAGTCGAGGGAATATTTTTGCAGCAATCCGACTATTATAACAAAACAACAAACAAGCAAATGGCATAACAAAATCGACACAATTAAAAGACGACAGGCAATGATTTTGACAAACTACAACGTAACACGATACCTCTATGTTCATAAAGGTACGTTAATATGAGCGAGCGACACTGAATGTGTCGTTTGCTATGCGAATGAATAAATTGAATATGGATATGGTAAACCATTTACTGTAAAATTGGGGCTGTACAACTGATATCAGTAGGAGTAGGACGAAATACGAAATCTTTTCACAAATTTCTGATTGCAAAATTTAACAGAAAAGTTAACTAAAACTGTTTCACTCTTAGCTTTATAAATTTACGTAAGAAGGTAACAATTTAACTTCTGTTGCGGTCTGTCCAACGACTGTAATCTATAAAAATTCGAGGATTTCCATAAATAGAGTATAAACGGAAAGCGAGGATCAATAAAATTTAACTGGCCTCGAGGGCAATGTCAATTTATGGATGAAAATAAATTAAAATTCAAAGTTTGAATTTTCGAAGAATGAATTTTGTATGTGTTTCTTCTCTCATTTTGGCATTATAGATTTAACTGAGCCGAGATCTCTATTGGTAACTGTTCACGAACAGATACAAAATTACACTGTAAAAATAGAAATGTGACACATCGGTGTTACAAATGTGACGACATGTCAGTGATTGAGTTATTGGAAATGTGGATCCTTCAAACAAACTTTAATGAATATTGCTCCATAACAACTGTTCATAGTTTCGGCTTACAGATTATTATCAATTACATTTCGTTACTCTGGTCTTTAAGACGAAATTGTTAGAGTACGGTAAACAAAAGCTGTTCTACTTGAACAATTTAATTGAATTGCCTTCAAGCCGAACTATATTCAAAATGACAGTGTTTGAAACTTTGTTTCTTAATGCCATATTACATACCAGTTCAACCAAAATGTAATTTTCCTTTATTGTTTGTTACTAAAGTAAAATACCACAACCGGCAATTCAACGATAAGATACAATTTACAGACATTTCTATAAATAATTGGGACAGCAACCAGGACCAACGTAAACATCCTCCATAACCACATCCACACAATATCAATATGTTACTATGTTTCGGTCAACCATTATATGGCTATTTATATTATGTTGTATATCATCTGCATGTTTATTGTTTTCCTCCTTTAGACTCATATTTTAATGAGAGATAAGCTTTATAGCCACAATGAATATATACACCATTCATATCATCATCTGTTCAGAATAATTCATCTTAATGTGTCTCTAAGTTCTTCATATACACACACACGCAGCCAACATTACAGAAATTTTCTCAGTTTGAAAAATTCTCTCATTTTCTTTGTTGTTATCGAACACATCGAGCGAAATAATTTCCCAATTCTAGTACAAATCTCATTCAGCTGTTCTAAACGAGCCATCAGAACAGTCGGATCGTTTGCTGGACTGAGCCCCGTACGAACCCGTATATCTATTGCGTACGTGACCCTAGTGGTCGCCCTACTACTAAACTCACTGTCCACTCACCCGATTTTAATCATTTTTTTCCTGGATTGGTATCGACAATGCCTATCTTTTGCTGTTTCATTTACATTTCCATCGTTTATTTTGCCTCACTACTATTTCAATTACCGTTCCGCGAAAATTTTTGAAATCTGATTTGATTTACTCAAGATATCGACGCGGATTCGTCATCTTTGAACATAGGCAAACACATTGGCCTTACCGTCTGCTTCGAATTCCATCAATTACACACGGCATCGTAATCCTATAAGCCCCTTTGTATTTCTCACGGGGCTAAAAACCATGCTTTCAACAAAGGTTTTCTCTTTTCGCTCTCTCAGTTCGGTTTTTCACAAACATTTTTCATCGGTACGGAAAATGTGCTTCTCCGAGCTTACAGTTGTATTACAACAGTGGTTGTATGAGGTCGACGTTTACTTAAAGTAATGGTAAAAATGTGTTGTTGTTTGTTCACATTGGACACCTTTTATTATTGACTGTCGGCATAAGGCGGTAGCTTGACAAATATAAATCTCTCAAACTTCCAATGGAGAAACAATTTGTTTGGTAAAGTTTCCCACATTATTGAATAAATAAACAGCAAATGATTCTTGCTTCAATTTTTAAACGTTTTTCCCGAAAACAGAGTTTTATTTACTGTTTTCGATTCCAGAGAAAGCGTGTAAATTTTTACGACCGAAAGTTATACTTTTACCAAAGCGAATAAAAAACTTTCGAAATTATGAGTGAATTGAGAACATATTCAAAACAAAATGCAAACATTATCAATGGTGGAAATGTGAGTTCAAGTGTGAATAAAACTTTTATATTTGTCTGGATGTGAATATTTTCGAAATCAAATGGAATGGAATGTTTTTATGCATTTTTGAGACGCTGGTAACGCTTGCATTTATTGTTTATCAGAACGGAGAACAGATAGTTCTTGGCTTGGATAGACGTTTGACTGGATTCGATTTGTTGTCACACTCTCGAAACGGTAAGATAATTGTTTATGGTCGATTATGTCCCCTTTATTTGGTTATATTTTTAACACTTTCGATATTTCAATGTTTTCACTCAGTCAGTGGGAGATATGAGTAGACACGTGTGGGATCTATGTTCATACAATTTTGAAACTGGTGAATCATTATAATGGCTATTAAAAATATTTGTCTCGCTCACACCAGTTGAATTCCCATTTAACTTAAAATAGGTCTAGCTCCTGATCCAGACGTCCTAGAAATTAATTTTTTCGGGATTTATAAAATCAGTAGGGAAAAACACCCATAGGTTTTCGAACTCGTAACTGCAACGTACGGGGTGTCGAGTAGTGTTATTAGAGATAAGTGAGGCTAATCATAGAGAGAAATTCAACATCAATCTTTAGGTGTGGTAGGGCAGCGCGGGGTTTTTTACGTTTCGCTGTAAAGAAAATCTTCCAAGTGGAAGTGGAAGATACTTTATCGTCGTTCAAAATCGGTCAAAATCAGTGAATAAAACCTTCATGAACGTGTATGATATTACGTCCCCATCGCTCCTAGCGTACTCGCTTGTGCTTATTTCTAACAAAACAAAAAATATTTCAACGAGAAACTTCTTCTGCCATTCATAAATTGAACCTACCAACGATATGTAACGAAACAGGATAGAAATAAGAGCAGGTCAATAACCGATAAAAGTTTGAATCAACTTTAACATGTCCAGTCCAGGGCCGTATCAAGCAAAGGTCCACTTATCGGCATTGGTATCTCTGCATTTCAGTCTGTTGTTTTGTAGTTGAAAACTTGGTTAATTAGGTGGGGTGCACTATGTTTCGGACATGTACCAGTAGTCGGACACCTATTGATTTTCTACGTCATACGCTTAAAGGCAAAATTCGCATTGTATGTACTGCAATATGGCATCCGTTTCAAACCGTGAGGGAATAATGCGTACATGAGTATTCGGTCCTTAGTTATTTGTTTCTTTTTTCTTTTTGAAAGGTCCAACAGACCCACGATTCGCTTGGGGTAGAATTTCCTTTTTTCTTCCAGAGATGAACACATATTTTCAAACAAAGGAGACAGTTCGATGAAGAAAATGTCAATTTTCTTCCCTTACAAAATAGATACCGTCGCGAAAAAAATAGGTAAATTTCATTTCTCTCGCTACGCTCAGGTCACCCATAAAATGAAATTTAATGACGTAGTATCGACAGTTTTCAAGCTTTCAGCTTCTATCCCCCATTTATACTCATGCAAATACGGTCCCGAACAAAATCATATAATCAAAGAACTTACCGATTCATTTATGATTGATTGATGAATAACGTAACCGATCAGCATCATATCTCATAATTTCAATCGACAATCAAACCCGTCAACGAACCGCAATGTATTTTTCTTCCTTTCTTGTTTACAATAAATGTAATAGACAATGAACTACATTTTATAAATGCAAATAATAATCCGAATAAAATTATTTCGTTTGTCGGTTGTTGCCTGTTGCATGTTTAGGTAAATTTATTATACCGAGTCAAATACCTTTCGTACATATATACCACCAATGTCATTTTCACAAGAGTTTCACACACAAGCAGTATATCGTTGTCGGTTGCCAACATCGTTTATATAATATGCACACCCAGTTAGTCAATTTAAACAAAAAAAAAAAATATTTTCATTTGAGATTTTTCGAAGCTGAGTCAGGGCTTATGTATTTTTAGGAAAGAAAATAAGAAAAAAAAATTGTCTCGAAATTCTTTTTTGAAAAATCCTCAAATTTAAATGCTTCTGACTGTACGAAGATTTTTTGGAATTAAATTCACTCCAGTAAAGGTTCGGCTATAAGCGGAGTTTTAGTATCTTTTCTTGATATTATATGTATCTATTCTGCACCCAACCAACGACGCTAATGAGGACGATTTTCGTCCGTTATGTACACTTTATGTACAGATAAATATGCTGTCTTGTGTAAACCTAATATACGGTCGTGTCAACGTGAGTTGACCCCCTGTTCTAACTCACTACATATAGATGTTCGTTCCTTCAAATGGATGAACCCAAGGCTATAATACACTTTCTATGACTTTATTATAATGAAGTGGGATGCTAGTGTATAGTGTATCGCAATTAAGGAGGATGACTAATCAATTTTATTACTGGCTGGAAAATGTTCTGCGATCGAAAACTGTGTGTGTCTATCAAGCATTTGAAAGTTATTTCGCAGAAGGGACGACGACTTAATTGATGAAAGCAAAGTTGTGGAAAAAGCTTTTTGAAATGAGAAAATGGATTTGTTATGGGGGCGTATTGTGTATGGATGGCGGCTCTATATTAATTGTGATATAAGTAATTTGAATGTTATAAGCTTTGAAGTCAATAAGTGGGAAAATGTCTGAAAGTTGCAGACATGAACTTAACTGAAGATAAGTTTTTGCTTTTCGTGGAAGTTGTTTGTTTGCATCGTCGTATTTCGTTCCACATGAATTCCATTACATAACAGTAGCCTCTCTCTTTTGATTTCTTCCATTCCACACTTGACATTCGATGTGGATCAAATAAAACTGCAGAACGGTCAGCACGTACAAAGTTTATTTGAGTTAAGTTTATGCAACTGATTCAGAAAAATGATAGCACAGCGGAATGCCTACATCATTTTGCTATTTCATTTGATTCCGAAACGAAATTTTGTACGATCCAGCATATCTAACAATCCATCGGCTGGAATGAAATTGGCAAACCATTTGTCGTCGGTCATTTTTATTTGCATTAAATGCGGTTTACGGCTGTGGACAAAAAATGTCCATTTATGGCTACGGTGCTATTTTCGTTTTACTGCTTCTATTTTCTGTATATGATACAATTGAACAACATGGATTGATGTAATAGAACTTTACTATCGTCCAGGTAACGAATGACATCATTTCATTTCAGATCGTAAAATTCAAATGCCGTACAATTTGATAGAAAACGAAGCCCGTAGGATGAATGTAGCTAGCTCGATACCTATACATAGTTCTTGTGGAAATATTTTTATATTTTACAAAAGAACGCAATAGACAGAGGAGAGTAAGACCTTCGCTACGAATAAGATGGTTCAAGGTATTTAAGAAGAAACTTTTGGGAGGTCATGCAGATCGTAATTCTATTAGATACGTGGGAACACACCTCCGTACAAAGAAATTCACCAAAATTAAATTTGTAAGGTGTGGGGAATTTTTAGTGTGGCAAGTGATGTGTCCAAAGCATATAAATACTAAAGGTAACGCAAATCCGCAAGAACACACGGACACATAGTTTTTATAATGTTGGACACAAGTCAAATTTACTTTGTTAGGTTGCAACACATGCCAAAACTCAATACTATACAACACACTTCCAACAACATAATCGCGCCAAACGTCACGGATGCAACATAACAATTCTTGTATTCACCCGGAACTTTAATTTAATTTTTAATTATTAATCTTGCGTTGATTGACATCCTACTGTAATATGTACTAAAAAAGGCTCACAGGCCTTACTCATATTATGACATAAATAAATAAACTAAACTAACTAACTAACTTGGGGTCCGCATTTATTGCTATTCCCTGAGGATTTGCGTTACCTTCAGTATTTATATTTACCTTGGATGTGTCAACCGCATGACGTCCAAAATTGACTGCTGTTTTTCAGCTGGTCCTCTCATACAAACTAAACTTTTTAATATTTCAACCGTAAAAGCAAGTATATAAACACTTCAGTCTGTATGAGCGGACCAGCTGAAAAACACCTGAAGCAAAATATTGTCCAAATATCACCGACGTTCCCTGTATCTCATTTGCGTCAGGATTTATTGGAACACCATAAGACAATCATCACTCGAAAATGTGAAGATTCTGTTTGGTTTCGGAAAAAAATGAATTTTTCGAATGACGACATCAAATCAACGAAAAATATTTCAAGCATATGATTGAATAACTTTTTGCACAGAATATAAATCTGCATCGGTTAAAAATAACATCTGAAAAATGTCTAACTTAATTACAAGATAAAAAAAAATGTTTGGTCGAACGAATTTTTATGATCAAATTCTGCACCTGCTCCTTTATAACCAATTCTCTACATTTTCTATATCAAAAGAAATTATCTAAACAGAATCAAAACTTTATATTCCAAATATATTATTCATGCAATTTAATTTGTTGTGCTGGATATACTTCTAATCTAACCTTTTGCGAAACCGGTAAGCTTAGCGTATCACAATATGAACATGTTAAAGGCGAGGTTCAAAGTATCGTGTAATGCTTGACATATGGAAAATCTTCATTCGTTAAACCTATGATTTTCCACAAATTTTACTAAATACGAACTTGATAATAGGAGGTCATCGCCAGTTCCTTGTTGCTATGAATATGCGCCAGTAAATTTTTTTTCATCGACTAGTCATTGACTACGCAATATGACGGTATTTTCAAAGGAAAAAAGTGTGGGCGCATGTACATTAATAGATGATGTTTTATAACTAGAACTTGGAATAGCTCAGTTTCAACTGAAATTTCAGGTTAGCTAACTTCAGAAAACAACCTGAATCGCCCTGAACCTGGTTTTTGACCAAGCCTGTCAGGTCAGGTTTCAGGTAGCCCGAATTTTTCATACACAAATTTCACCTGAACCTGTCAACTTTCAGATCAGGTCAGACCTAGACCTGATTACAAACGATCAGTTTTAGGTAGATTAGATTAGATTAGATTAGATGGGAGGGTGTAAGCCCAGCACCTAAGCCTCAGATGGGCCTGTTGTGCTATTGTACAAGTCTCTTGATCATATGGACTGTGATTTTACATCATATCTCTCCCGACTTAGATTGTTCACAAATCGACCGTGTGTTAACGTCCCATACGTTGTGAATTCTCCAAGCCGTGGGTGGTATGCGAATACCACAACCATCACTAATTGACCTGTACATTTTCCCAAAGATGGCGCTATCAACATTGTCATGTTGTAGCTCTTTCTACTATTGACATTATGTCGATATGGTTTCTTTTATGGAGAAAGCGAATGTTGGGTTTTTTGATATTTCCGACTTTGTTACGGTTACGGCTATTAGTTTTAGGTAATAGCAAGTGTCTAATCACCATAGGCCATGAGTTGCCTCTTCGTATAAATCGCCATGCCACCATGTGACTGAACTCGTTCTGGCGTTGCAGGTTGTAGCGTCTGAATGATTCGTATTTCGTCATATCCCTTGACATCCATACAACGTATCAATCAATAGATCTGTTAAACCTCGCGGTCATTTTGGAGTACAAGATAGTTTCTGTATCTTGGGATTGTACCACAGCAAATTTGTAAAAATTTGCTATGTGGTTTTGGGGTGTCAAATGAGAACCCGAAGCGTTTGTACCTTACCTGCACTAAAATTGACTGCCAGATGCCATACGGCAATGTGTCATTTTCGTACATTAATCGAGCACGTAATTTAGCATTAGCTTCTGGTAGAGTCGATTGTTAATCCGTAAACCGACGCCACGAAGCACATGTTAAATAACAAAGGAAATAACACAATTGTTGATATCGCACAATGAGGCGAGAACGACTTTATTGATCAAAGAGAAAATGACCTACGAGAACAACACTTTGACTTCGTTAATAAAACCTTTAAAATAATTTCACCATTTAAACATTACAGCAAAATAAAAACACCAAAGCCGTAAAAGTTGGCACAGAAATTAGACAAAATCGAAAATGAATTCACACACAGCCACACAAAAGAAACACTTTTAGAGAGCAACGCATAAACACGTCCGTTCTCTGTGACTGCCGTTGTCCAACCTTCATCAGTTTTAGGTAAAATCAGATCAGGTCAAAATATATTTTTATGTATACGTGAGAGTGTATTGGTGAGCTGTGATATGAATCGGTCGGTAGGGAAAGTAAACGGTCGAGAAGGAAAGTAACGGTTAGGAAGGAATGCACCAACACACTCTCACTATTACAGAAAAATATCTTTCAAAATACCCCAATACACACTCGATGTGTGTTTTCGCTTGGGCTTCGCCCGCGCGTGCACACACATCTTGTGTGTATTGGGGTATGTTGAAATATACTATTACTTTACGAGCGACATAATAAAGGGTTTTCCCTAGTGATGGAAAGATTACATAAATGATTATTACATGCTGAGGTCGTTGAAAGTAGTGATTCCCGAGTAAAAATAAAAGCCTCAAAGGTTCGAAAAGAGACGTCTCACGTCTCACAATACAAAGGATTTGTGACCGTGAGACGTCTCTTTTCGAACCTTTGAGACTTTTATTCTTACTTGGGTTGAAACATGAAAAGTACGGCTTTCGACGCATGTAAAAGTATTTGTTCCACTCTTGTCGGATAGCCCGTCGTACCGTCGTACAGGGCTAAGACCATTTTGGCTAGATGAAAAGACATTTTATTTATATTATATCTTAAGTACGGCTGTAACTGTTACCAGTAGTGACCTAATTTATGTATTAACTGTTCGCATCAAGATTTATGCATGCGAATATAAAAAAATATCAAATAAATATCTTTCAGCTATGTTTATACGCCCACACATTAGGTATAACTATTCTATACAAATACCGATTCAAGTATTCTATGCTCTCTCTAAGTACAATGTTATATTCTATACACAGAGACGTAGTGTTTCTTTCAAATTTGCGATTGTTTGAGTAAAGTGGATTAATGTTAAGAGCTGTTTCAGAGTGCTAAATTCTAGAAGTGGATAAAACCGTTTGGACGTTATTTATGTGCTGACTGAAATGTAATAAATCTACCAATCTTACGTTACAGCGATATTTTAGAAATAAATACCCCGATTCACTCACACAGAGTCACTATTAGATAGAGAAGTAAATTGCAGAGTTATTAGTGGGGTCAATAATCCTCCAGGTCTTATACGAAGATTAAAAGTAAAACGTGCAGCTAGAGTGCGATGTGATTGGTGTACTGTCGAGAGAACACTTCCACAGCTTTTTCATCTCTTCTTTTTCTTCAAAGAATTATTGGATAAATTCCTTTGTTGCGTGATTACATACGCTTACAAGAAAACATGATACCTGACCTTCCCATCGACGAGAAAGTGAGTTGCATTCACATATCGCACAAATCACATGTGTTAAATCATCAAACTAGCAGCTCTCACGTATCCAGCACATTTTTATCGAAGCCAGAAGAATGAAGGTGGAGTGGTACCTTTTAGAATTTGTTGTCATGAACCACTTCACTCACAATGAACGCCCGGGTCTTTTGTATCAGCTAACGATGTACAACATTTTATATTTCTTATTGTTTTTTGTGCTTCTTCAAACGATTCTCGAATAATTCTCTTTTTGTTCCGAAGAATGTTTTATTACGAAAATATCTCTTTCCGTACATAACATACCACTTGACAATGCCAGCAAAATTTCCGCCAGACGAGACATATTCATTTTCGATTTGAACATTTACGGGCCGTATGCTCCAGCTCACGTGAAATTCTTCTCGTAACATGAATGTCCAATTGTTGTATTTTGCATTCGAATGTTTTAACAATGAGTGTATCATGTTTATGTGAAAGCTATTCACTAAGTTATGCGCGAATATCGACGAAATGAGGTTGTGTAAAATGGAAAATAGAGCGTGATATGGTGGATTAGGACAATAGACAGTTTAAAAAATGTGAGGTGGAGTCAGTGGCAGAAAAATGTGCTCAATATTCAGTGAACATTGTTCGTAATAGTACTTTTAATTTAGGTTGAAAGGATAGGATTATTAGGTCTGAACGATTTAATTTGTTGAAAAAAATTGGTAGACTTAAAAAGTTGCAAAAGAATAAATCCCATAGATTTCTGCCGGGGGTTATAGCGCTATTTTCTCATGTACTTTTTATACACAGACAGCAACTGACACTGCAGAATGGGTGTATAAATTTAAGAAAGACTTAAATATGTATCCGATTTTGTTTTGGCGGTTCTACCATCCGGTAAATTAACACACAGGAAATATGGCAACAAACCCTTCAGCTTCGTCAAAAGAAATACAAATTTGATGAGATATTTTTCGGATTATGGTTTTCCAATAGTTATTTATGCAACACGAATCGTATGAAGGTATATTATCACACACGATGTGTTGTCAAATCTCGGCTTCGCCTCGGACTGTCATTCATTCAGTTATGCAATTCTGTGATGCAATGGACTGTTGCATACCATGTACGACACAAACCATATTGCCTGGACACTGTTGCAGTCCTGAAAGACTGTAGTACGATTCAAATGTTAACTGCAATAAAAACCATTAACATTCGTCATTCTGACTTAAGAGGCAGTTATCAAAATAAGAGAACTAGTATTAGCCTCGTACATGAACATAACAAGCGAATCATAAGAAAAATGTAATTGTGTTTTCTATGTAAAAAGGGGTTACATTTCTCTCATGATTCGCTTAACATGCACAGACATAAAGCTAAGACTAGCATCCTTATATTGAAAGTACTTTAGCTGCTGCTGAGGCTAGATACAGGTCAGGATTACATGAATCTTATTCTAAAAATTTTAACCTGACCTGACAGGTATAACTGACAATTTGTATGAAAATTTCAAGTCAACCTGAAACCTGACGGCTTTCAGAAATTCAGGATTTAGGCTCAGGTCAGATCACGTTTCTCCAAAAATCGAAAACTGACTGGACCTGAAGTTTCAGGTAATGAAGTTTTTTGACCTCGGTCGACCGATTCTGTGCTCTAGCCTATCGAGACGTAATGATTTTTGTCGGGGCAAAAAAGAGACATTTCCTTCTCCGAACTGTCACCTTTGGTTTGGTTTTCAAAATGGCATGGCTCTAATTGAGGTTTTTTGTTTCGTGTAGAAAAACGATTAATTACACCTCGCAAACATGAAAAACGTGATGTTCAACTCTCTTCGCTCTGGCCGCAAAACTTCGCTCTTGTTGAATAATGAGTAGGCAAGAAACAGTTCAATTTCGTCACAGAATTGCATAAAATTTCATTATTAACTGAACACTTTTTGTGTCGTCCTGATTCGAATTTCTTAATTATATTTTATGTGACTTGGCATCTAAAATTAATCAATGCAGATTAGATGGATATCGAAAAAGTTGTATATTAGTTTCAAGCATTTCAACAACAAAACAGCAACCGACTGATGCCTAATCTTCCTGCGTACGCACAAAATAGCATTTTCAAATGGATTAAATTCGGTTAGCGGGATCATTTGCTAATATATAAACGCTCACCGAAAATAAAAAGAACGGTAGCTCTGTGTGTACACACGGCTCATAATGTATTCAGACACATTGTGATATAATGAGACTTTGATTGCTGTTCAAGAGTTTATGCAAAGTTCAAATACCCAAAGCGTAAAACGAAAAAAAAGAACGCACAACAAAAATCACATTAAATTATCGTTTTGCCAGTTTGCCCAAATTGATTTGTTTGTGTTAAAATTTCATTAAAAAGTCATTAAGGACGCTGTGAATATGTAGCCGTCTGTAATGTAGGTGTTTTGTGGTGGTAATTATTCTACATCCAGTGATTCGTAGCTGAGATTGCCGAATTCGGAAAATTTTGTTGAAAAAAGAACAAACGATTTTCGTGTGTGCGGTGTGATTAATCTTTTTTTTTACACCCAAAAGGCCTTGAGAAAATGACCATTCAGGCGAGAAAATTTCTACTTTCTCAGCACTTTCATCGATGGGATAGAAAATAGAAATTTTCATATGTGTCAGGTGTGATTCCCCCACGAAACAAAAACATTCCAATATTTTTCAAAACTAAAACAAAGACACACCGGTGGAGAAAATGTCTATTTTCGCCCCTGTTGTTTTGACACGGTAGAAAAAAGACATTTTCGTCCCCGAACTGTCATAGACTAACAAAGCATAATTTTCTTATGTCCAACTCTGGAAGAAAATAACAGGTGCGATCTATCGTTTCTCTACATAAACAAAACAAATCAATTACATTTTTGACAACATAAACAAAGTGACAGTTGCAGTGAGTAAAGTCATACTTTCTACCCACGGATGTGAGGGGAGAAATAAGGTAAATCACACCTAGCACTATCGGAATGCGGTTTACATTCTGCGTGCATCGAAAACCGTACTTTTCATGTTTTAAGTTTTTATCTACCTAGGTGAACAAGTGCTATTATTTCGCCGTCGGTAGATAAAATAGCGTATTCACCTCTGTCCAAATGTTTATTTAGACACTTGGGGTTATAACATTCGCCTTCGGCTCATGCAATAACTCCCCAAGTGTCTAAATAAACATGTGGACAGAAGTGATTAATCTAATATAAGCACTTCTTTCGTGTGTTTATGGACCTCGCTTCGCTTTAAATCAACAAAATTCATATGAAAACTCTGCTTGTACTCTTTTATATACCTAGTTATCTAAATTACTATTATTCACCTCGGGGAAAAGCAGATATTTCCAATTCGAGGTATTTACGGCACTCGCTTTGTTCTGGGTCTTGTTGGAATATCCTATTGTAAACAAATAACTATTTTCGGCACAACAGCCTATTTCCGAGAAATTTTTCTCCAATTTTCGTGAATTTTCATTACGAAATTCTAGAACTTATTGGCAATCATGGAAGCTTTCATGAATACTCGGTACTCCTAAATCTCTCCACTGCATGTGTAACAACGAGTTTTCTCCTGCTTTGTAATTGAAAATAACGTCTCGTCTCAAATTCTGTTGTAGGTGTGAAGTATTACATGCAGAATGCAGATGCAATTTAAACAAAATCTATCTTTTCAATAGATCAAGCACATTTCTACTTCTTGGTACCAAATCTTTTACTTTATTAGTTTTGAAATACATTTTGTTATATTAAGAGAACCCTAAAGAAAGCCCATCGTTTATTCTTATCGTCGTTGTGGATAACATATGACGAGCCTATTGTTAATACTCGGTTAAAAAAAACCGGATCCTAGATATAACTCCTGTAGTTATTCATCAACGATCAAGTGTGCTATATGAATGAACCGAAACGAAGTGCACACGGGCGTGATTTATGTAAAAGAAGAGAAAATAAAGTTATTGTTAGCTAACAGTTCGGGGGCAACATACCCAATTAAGATCGTTTCAATGTAGATTAGTACAATTCCTAAAACCTATAATTACTTAAGAAGTGGATTGTCAATTCTCCAAAAGAAGTTGTAGTTTCGAATGGTGATCAGAACTTTTTTCGAATATTCTTTGATAATATGTCCATTAAAGAATTGCTCATGTATTTTTTGCATGAACGCGAAAAGCTGTAAGGTCACCTGTTGTTTTCTTTTACATCGAATTATCCCATCAAACTTTAATAATTTCATTAATTTCGAACTTGAGGGACCGACTTAATTATTTTAATTACTATCGAGAGACAAAAACGAACAAAAAGGTCCGTGGTCGTTTTCTGGAGTTGGAGAACAGATTACCAAATTCATCTTGTACACCCATCCCGTACATAAAACCACAATTTTCTAAAACAATTTCAATGTTTGTTTCGAAATCCAACATTTTCCATACCTTGGAGAACAACAAAAGTATTTTAGTGTTATGAGCTCAATGGCTGTTTGGAAAGATCAAAGAACTAATTCCAGCGATGATTAAAAAAGTTTTATATGCAGAACTCAATGTACATGCCAGAAGTTAAGTACCTCTAATACTTCACCTGCAAATAAACGTAAATACTCTCAGTTGCAATTCACACAACCATTCACTGCATTTCGTCGCTTTATTATGCTATGTAAGTATCATAGAAACAAATTTTCTCTGTACTTTGTATGGGAATTAACAACAAAATAACATTGTATGCCAAACACTGTATTGCATTATCCAATGATGCAACTTCAGTTTTAGGTGTATATAATGCTGGTCTGTTAAACAACTTCGTAGAGCAGCTTACATTTCTATGCGAATAATAGCTTTGAGTGTAACGAATATTTTTGGTTCTATCTGACAGGTTTTCTCTATAGCGTTGTTTGTCTGTGGGGTTAGTACGGGAAATAATTGAAAAACTAATCTTCTCATTGATTTAATGCTATATTTCGGGCAGGAATTAGGCGCATCATCAGGCTGCCGTTAGGTTTTCGGTTCACGCTATTATTTTTCAAGCCATTACCAATTTACATTCTATATGCGTTTTTCCACACCGAGCGACTATACCATAATTTTCCTATCAGTCTGCAAACACGATAGCAATATTTTGAATTACTGTGATGGACAAAACTTGCTGTATTTTACATTGTATTCCAATTTCTACCACAGGCAAATAACAGAAAACGCAGCATAATTGTTGATACCAGGAAAATTACTTGAGTGTTTTCAGCTTCAAAAGTTTACGTTGTTTGACTGCAAAGCAGAAAGTTTTCTATCATCAGGTAAAGTGTATCTTATCTTCTCTATCTCGTTATTGCTTTTGTTGAAAGAGGATGTCTTCCTCCAAGAGATTCTCAGTACAAAACAAATTCAATAAAATTAGTAATATAAGCTCAGCTTTTATGCATTGCCTGCATGGAGCAAGTCAATTTTGTGCATCGAAATCGATTGCGATGAAATCAATATATGTATCACAATTCACAATACATCGGTATATGTCTTCCTGTGATGAAAGGAAAGATAACATTCGCTTAACAACAATGTATAGGCAAAAACTAATCAACAATGAAATTTTTAATTATTTTTAAAGCTTCGTTCTTTGTGGAACGAGCTATCCTTGTTGAGAATAGAGGATAGAACCAGATTGATGATTAATCAAATTATAATTTAGCGTATCATTTACGAAACCGATATTCAATATGCTAAACCGTAGCCCAAAGCAGCAATCGATATTAGTATAGCACAGCTGGGGTGTGGGAGGATCGATTTCGACAATTTGAAAATCAAAATCCATTTCCTATATTGCAGTTGGAAACGATGAATTTTTCTGCATTTTTGGTTTCTTATTTCCGATTCCGTTTGAATAATGAATATCCCAGGGTGTTTAAATTGTTTTTTCCGTGTATTTTAAACGTTGAAGGGTACAGCTTGTCAATACACCTACAGACTCTGAAAGAAACATGTACACCTCGCAAGGATCGGACTGGCTACACTGGGAATTTGGCGTTTGGACCTCAGTTTTTGGGCCTTTTTCAAGTTTTACTTTGTACTAAATTTCCCGAAGTACCTTTTAGTAGCCAGTCCGGTCCTTACCTCCTACTCTAGGCATCTAGCAAATCTAAAATATGAAAAAAATGCAATGTTGCAGGCTGATAGTTTACATTTTTGTCGTCGTTGTACATAGCAAATGATCGAACATTATAAGTAAAACACTACTGTATTGCACATGCAAAAATCCCACTTACGTATCTAAGTTGTTCTTCTTGGTTTCTCTCATTTGCCATTGAAATGGCTTTCGAATTGGGAAAAATCAGAGAAAGAACAGCCACGAATTTTACGTGGGCAACGCTGTGTTGAAATTTTTTAATTGTTGAAATCGTCAAAATAACAACAAATGTAGGAACTGTTGCAACATCACTAAACCAGCTCCTGTTTTGAAAAAAAAAGTACGAAAAGCCCTAGTGCGGAAACGACAAATAGAACATCAGCTTCGAAGCTTCTTGGTACATTCTCACCTGGTATTTTAAGGGTGTTTAAATGCAGTCGTTTCTAATCCAGTCACATAGAAGATGAGAGACGAAAGTTTCTTTAAAATATTTCTCTATTAATTCATTAGTTATTCCTGCGGAAAAACCGACAAGCAGAAACTTTCAAGTCTAAAGTGGTTGGTGCTTCAAAGTTTATTCCGTGTGTTACAAAATGTTTTTAGCATGAAAAAAAATTTGAAAATAGCGAACTTGAAGCCGTATAAGAAATTCACGGTAATATTGCCACATACTCTGTTCGTGTGTATCATCTGCTGTTTTCGAATCGTTGCAATCATCTCGCATATTTATTACTATCTGACTTAAAAGTTTAAAAGTGGTATCTTTTCCGTGCAGAAATAAGGCAATTAGGTAATGTGAGTAAATTGACTCCATTAAGACAATGAATTAATATTTGTTCATCTCTACATAAAACGTTTAAATTTGTGTCTTTGAGTGAGTGATACATCGTAGAATGGAATTTAAAAAAAGAAACTACGTCGCTCACCTTTCTACTTATTTATCATTTCCATTTGACCTACTTCATTTTACTGCCTCCCTCTCTCTCTTTTATTACCACAAAATTGCGGCGTTGCCTTTCTAACTTTATTTTCAATGAGAAATTTTTTATAAAATCCTTTCCTATTTACTCTACGGTTCACTTACCATAAAAAATGTCATACGTGACAGTTTTCCGTTTTTTTAAACGATGGTAACTCAACAGCAACGTTAAAAGAGCGATTTTATAATCATTCTTACTTCTGACTTTCATCTATTGATTCGACACCACTCGACATAGTTCGATCAATGTTATCAAACGATGTTCCTATTCAGATAGTGTAATTAGCTCGAAATTGTAATTGTTAGATGTGTTGTTCTAATATAGTCCGGTGCGGTTGAACAGACTTTAATCAAACCCGTGAATGAACATGCTTGGAACCCTGAACAAAATCTTTAGATTTTCAACCGCACCATTTAGTGGAGAACTGATTTACGTGGCAGTCGGTAGTGGCTCCAATTATGATAGAAATGGTGTACAAAACATTGGTTCCATAGGTGCAAGGAAAGTCAGTGGAGACTCGTTGAAGTTCAGAAGATTTTCCGAATGTCTGCTATAACCATGAGCGCTCGTAACTGTTGAAAGTTGATAACATTTTGTTGAAAATTTTCATGCAAAGTACTGTAGAATCGGATGCAATCTTTGATCACAGATCGTTTTCGAAAATTCCTTTTTTTGTGATTTGGAGATTTTTGGAGAAGATGTGGTCCTTAATTTGCAGGAGAAATTAGAAAATGTATTTCGACCTTCCAAAAATCGCCATTTCTGAACTTCAATGAATCTTCAACACCTTCCCTTGCATCCATGGAACCAATTTTCTATACCATAGATATCAGAATCGCAACCACTACCGATTACAACTCAAAACAGTTCTGAGCCACCTATAGCCATAGGAGCCGGGGATTCCGCTGCACCAAATGGCACGGAATCCAAATGTTTCCACATGTTTCATTAAAATCCATTCAATCACACCGTGTAACCACTTCTTTTGAAAGTATACTCCGGATTTTATTTGAAATGAAAGCCAAACAAAAAAAAAATTCAACTACATTCAGACCGACCAAAACTTTTCCAGCTAATTCAATTAAAAAAGATTTTTAAGCTTCCCGATTTGCAATAAAATATTGTTTGCATTGTGCATTACTCTTCATTAAAAAACTTTGTAGTTCATTTTTTCCCAATTAATTCATTTAATTTTCCGCTGACTATGGAAAAGTTAAGTGAAAAAGATGTTTTTACTGAATAACACGTTCTCATCACTCGGTTTATGCAATTAATTTTATGCAAACAACTGCGTTCCCGTTAGCTCGATATGAATTCCATTTCAATAACTTTTATTTTAAGAATCATTGTGTGATGGTTGAGTATTGATTGCGTACTTTATTTTCAGCGGAATATTTTTTTTATCATAATAATTAGCACTTCAAATAGATTCAATAAGCTCGGATACACAAAAATCTGAAAAAAATCACAAAAATACCTCACACGACCACAATGCGAGCGTGCACAATGTTTTTTTTACTCGTTTAACCACTTTTAGCAACGCCTTTTGCTTGGCTTTTTGTTTCTTCTGGGTGACGCCGGTCGATGGGACTGCTGACGATTGATTTGACAATGATGTTGGGTGAACCAATGTTGTTGAAGATTGATCTGGTGATGTCTCATTCGCAATTTTGACTGCGGCTAAAGCTAATAATCGGTCTAGCGTTGCGGCCAACACTTGATCTAGTGGTGCATCTTCTGATTCTTGCGATGCAGCTAAAGCTGCCAAACGATCTAGTGTTTCAGGTAACAAATGATCTGCCGATGTTTTTTTCGATTGGTCTGGCGAAGTAGCTAGACTTTCCGATGTAACTGGCGATGGATTTGCTGATACAACTGATAATGGATCTGCAAATGAGGATGGCATTTCAAGCACTTCCTCACACTTATTGTCCACTGCTTTGCTTTCCATTAACACCAATGATGCAGTCAACAATGAATCCAGCAATGCCTCTTTCGATGGATCTGGTGGTGAAGCTGTCGATGGATTTTCCGATGTAATTGGCGATGATCCAAGTAAAGATAGAAAATCATTCAATTCCTCAAGTTCATTATCCACATTATCCATTACTTTACTCTCCTTTGTCAATAACGATTCCATTAGCGTTGCAGCTAACAATTGATCTGGCGATGCTTTTTTTGCTTGATAAGACGAAGCAGCTACCGATGGGTTTTCAAACGAAACTGGCGTTTTCATTTCCGACGTATCTGACACCGAATTTGCCACTGAAGATAGAATTTCATGCAATTCCACACTTTGATTATCCACGTTATCCATTGCTTTGCTTTCTATTCTTAATAACGATTGGATGAGCGTTGCAACTAACGATTGAACTGGCGATGCTTTATTTGATTGATCTGGCGAAGCAGCTAGAGGTGGAACTTCAATCACTTTCTCACAGCAATTGTCCGTTACATCGCTTTCATCGACTACCGATGCATCTGTTGATTGAACTGGTGATGCTTTATTTGATTGATCTGACGAAGCAGCTAGAGATGGAACTTCAATCACCTTCTCACAGCAGTTGACCGGTGCATCGATTTCCTTGACTTCCGAAGCATCTGTTGATTCAACTAAAGATGCTTTATTTGATGGATCTGACGAAGCAGCTAGAGATGGAACTTCAATCACCTTCTCACAGCAGTTGACATCGCTTTCCTTGACTGCCGAAGCATCTGTGGATTGAACTGAAGATGGTTTATTTGATTGATCTGGAGAAGCAGCTAGATTTGGAACTTCAATCACTTTCTCACAGCAGTTGACTGTTACATCGCTTTCCTTGACTACCGATGCATCTGTTGATTGAACTGGTGATGCTTTATTTGATTGATCTGACGAAGCAGGTAGAGATGGAACTTCAATCACCTTCTCACAGCAATTGACCGTTACATCGCTTTCATTGACTACCGAAGCATCTGTTGATTGAACTGAAGATGCTTCATTTGATTGATATGGCGAAGCAGCTAGAAATGGAACTTCAATCACTTTCTCACAGCAATTGTCCGTTACATCGCCTTCATTGACTACCGATGCATCTGTTGATTGAACTGGTGATGCTTTATTTGGTTGATCTGGCGAAGCAGCTGGAGATGGAACTTCAATCAATTTCTCACAGTAATTGACCGTTACATCGCTTTCCATGATTATCGATGCATCTGCTGATTGATCTGGCGAATCAGTTGGAGTTATATTTACCGATGTTGTAACTGGCGATGGATTTGCCGATACAACTGAAGGTGAAATTCCATCTTGATTTCCAAACACTTCCCTAGACTGATTGTCCACTACTTTGCTTTCCATTATTACTATAATAAATGAAAGTAGTTATTTGCCTGAATGCTGAATTACCACTGAACCTAACGCAACTGAAATCGATACGATTTTAAACTTGCCTCTATCGCTCTTTCTTCTCTTGTGAAGTGTGGAATAAGCAACAATCCAATCTATTTATTGGACCACCATTATTGTAACGTGAATATGTATGGCATGTTGCTTTTTAGCAATCAGTGATGCCCGCACTAAAATATTGTTTTTATCATTCAATCTATGCAATCACGTCAAAACTTCATGACTTTAAAGTTACAGACCATATATTTGGCCATTGCAGAGTAAAGTTAACAAGGCAGGAGTGGACATTTGACAAGGGACCTGAATAATCTAGTAGCCCTATATTTTTTGCGAATAAAATTTTTCAATTTATGTCAGTGTTCATTTGAGTTCATTTTCATACAGTGTATTAGGTCTCTTATTTGACGTTTCGAAAATGAACCGCTCCTGCCTGGTTTATTTTACTCTGCCGTGATTTGGCGGTTGGGACAGTCCGAAAACAGTGGTCTTGTCAATCTTTGTTTCTATTCCCGTTATTCATGAAAATCAATTCAACCTCCCTGTCCCTTCCAGGATCCTATCTAATATAAAAGGTCCTATCTTTGATACGTCGAGTGATCGAATGACCACCTCGCTCTGCATCGCAAAAAGCGGTACTTTACTCATACACAGATGATTTGAAGACCTGTTTCCTATCTGAGGCCACAGCTGGAATTGTGATCTTTTCTGATTCCCATCTTTGTCAGATGCTTGTCCTTCTATCACCCAAGGACCAAAGGTTTCGCTTTTCGTTTTGTTTCTATAATGATTTGATTTCTTCGTTCAGAGATCTCACTAACAGCCTTTTACGGCCAATAACAAGTGCAGTCTGGAACACCGGCTTAACATGACTTCTGAACCACGCCTCAAATTATGCAAATACTCTCCGAGGAAAGTTAGGTGCCTTATTGATATCTCGCCAAAATGTAGACTAGACATATGCACCTACATTACAAGGCTGTATACTTTGGGTAGGTCACGCAGATGCAGATACGCGGGTTACACACCACGTTTCATACAAACAATTCACCACGCCATACAAATTCAATTTTGGTGAATTTGTTTGTATGGAAAAGGTGTGTTCCCGCGTATCTAATAAAATGGCGATCTGCGTGACCTCCCCAAAGTATACAGCCTTGCCTACATTAATCGTATTTCGGCTACGTCTACGAGTCATTCAGTGTGTACATCGTTGCAGACAGAAAACACACTGCAACTACCCAAATTATGCTTAGTTTAGTTTCTCACATCATAGGTGAAATAGTGTTACTTCGCATTATAATTCCGACGGCTTACTGTCGTACGAGACTAACAAGACCAAACTTATAATGTGGGTGACGATAACTACTCATATAACGCACTAAAAATTGATGAAACAGGCTACTGGTCACATACATAGATTGATATCTCAACGTTTAAAGAACATCATTCAAATTCTTATAACCAATGAAATGTTTGAATAAACAGAGAATTGTTTGATCAGTATCCAAATGGAAAAAAATTGCTGAATTCGATGAACATGTGAACAGCAATGTCAGACTGAATGTTAGCGAATTGAATTAATTCCGAATGAATTTTTTGTTAATCAAGCAATTTTAATATCTGATTACTTTCAGTGAAGAGAGAGAGCTATCAATCATCTAATAACATCGAAGTTATACAAATTTCGTGCACATAATAAGCTGGTATAATAACACACGGGGGTATGATCTTTTCATTACATTTACCGGTGGTTATATTGCCGAAAGAGGAAAATCATTTTTTTCTAAATTATTTCCGTCGTTGCGGAATACTTCCTTTCCTTTTCACATTTTATTCTAAAAAGCGAAATTACTAAATTAAATTTTCAGTCAAATGTTTTCTATCAAATAGAAGGTAATATTTGCCATATTACAAGCAGCATACATTTCGAAAATAAATTATTCAGTCGGAAAAGCTTTTCACGTGGCATATTCATTTCAAAAAAAAGACTTCAAAAGAGTCGGAAACAAACAAAATGAATCCCATCGCTTTTGAATGATTTGCGTACATTTAATAATACGCTCACAAATTGGATATAATACAAAATACCTAACAGTTTTTCCAGAGTGCATAATAGCAAAGTGAGGTATAATAATGTCATAATAGTCACCATAGTACTTACCCCAAGGATTTAATTCGGAATAATGTTTGTGTTTTTATAACACGCTGAATAGTATATTGTGCCCTGCGTTGCACAAAGTCATCTTTTGTAAAATTTGTCCAAAGTTTTCCATATGAGCAGAGCGAGGAATAGTGCTGCAGAAATCAGTATGAGCAACATACAATATATATATACAAGACAATATAAGCAACTCATAATGCCCAAAAACTGCAAACTTTATATGCCTCTGTTCAAGGCAGCTCTCTAGCAATATTACACCGATTGTTTCAAAATTTGGAGGCCTAAAATCACTCAGTGTACTACCGTGTTAGCAACAGGATTTTATCTACTGTAATGTCAAAATTATCTCAAATTAAGACGATTTTAGTCAATAGAATCAATACGTAAATATTAGATTTGCGCACGGACCTGTCAATTTACGCACTCATAATTGTGTAGCGTAGCACATATTACAACGGATCTGTCAGTGTGTAAATTGACTTCATTTAGATAATGAAACAGGGGTACTAATTATGAGTATTTTGACATTACAGTAGATAAATAACCATTATGCAATGCGGTGAGCGAATTCGTTTTTATGTTTTGTTAATATCCGCTGGTATTTTATCGCACTGGATGTCTTGTCAACCTCGGCTTCGCCTCTGGCCGGGTTGACAATCCACATCTTGCCGCTTTGTTATCAATCTGTCCTATTGTAGTTGTCGATGGCAACAACGAGTTTTATGAACTGTGAAACATCAGAATCAGATGTCGGTATGAGGTTACAGTAAATAGTCGAGTTAAACAAATTACACACAAAAAAACGGAGATGAAAAACTAAATCGATACCGAAAAATGTATCTGTTTGCATTTCAAGGTTCATTAACTTGAAAATTCGTCCCTATCACCATACTTTCAGACAGTCAAAGTCTACTTGTTTTCGTCTGTACAAAGTTGAGTCACAATGAATTATATTTATTATCCACACAGATGAGCTTTAACCCAAAAATGTCAGAGAAAACTTTTGACAAAGATATTGCTTGTGCCGTCGACTCCAATAATATTTAAAGTTTTTTTTAGTAAATAAAAACAAATTATTACAATTCAGGATTCATTCATGATTTTGACATAAGATGGAAATAGATGGCGACGGAGAAACGGAAAAGATGAAAACTGCTATCTGTTATCGGCAAAAGCCCTAAAAATTAGTGTTGATCTACGTTTTACTTGCGCTTAAATAGTGAAATAATGTGTTGAAACAATTGAAGTAAAACTTTTCTTATCAAACTTTTCTCGATACCTTGAACAAAATAAGTAGCAGACTCTGTCATTAAAACATTGAATCATTATAAAAAAGAAATTTTTCCCTCCAAGAAAGGTGTGGCACAAGTGGCAGACGATTGAGTCTTCAATTGTTCTTGAAAGTGGTGAGGTTTTCTCAACATCTGTTACTTGTGACGCAATTTATTTCCTCTGAGGACTTCTGGATGATTTCATTTCGTTTTGGAAGATCACGATTCTGTAAACAAATTTTTTTTTGGTGGACCCAGCAGAGTGATTGAACCCTAGGAACAAACCCACCACAAAATCAATAATACAAAAAATCCAGAAAAATACCTCAAAAATACCTAAAAATCACTGAAAATCCTTAAGTTCTCGCTCTTTAGTAACGAACCAACCTGCCAACACCTCGATAATCCCAAAAGTTCAGAAAAAATCGGAAAAAACCACTCTCAAAATTTTAGGTCTTTCTCAGTTGACCTCATATACAATGAAAGTAGAGAACAGGTACGGTCGATCGCCGAATTCATCTTAAACGCACTCACATTTTATGTCAAAATAATATGAAAATGAGTGCGTTTAAGTACGAAAATCAAATTTTTATGTCCTCCGGGCCGACAATAGACCATACCTGTTTTACACTTTCATTGCTCATATATACACTTCATACAAATGATCCAACAGATCCAACTTTTTCTTGACGTGTTTGACACTATTTCGGCCAGCAATGATAATGAGCTACACTCGCGGAATTTTGGAAACCGACACATTTTTTTTATTTCGTCGTTTAGTGGTTTTTTGTGAATTAAGAAGTAAAACACAGAAACAGAAAATGTGTCGGTTTTCCTTGGGCAAGTTTGTTTCTTTCAACAAATTGACAAGTGGGACGAAATTCCACCTTTTAACCTTGAAATCTTTGTGCAACAACTTTTTCAGGAAAAGTAATTCTTCTATCCGAATGTGCAATAACATTTTTTGATCGTCTCCCACGCCTCCCCCTCGCTGTGGTAAGCTGTGAGAATTTCAACGCATATCGAAATCGAAAAAACGTGTATTCTCAGTGAATACAGACCGTAATGCTGCTGGTGCTGTTAATTAAATTTACAATCGCCACAACGTAGTATATATAGGTACATCTACCCACATTTTAACAAATAATCAAATCGTAATAATGAAACAAAAGCAAATTGTAATGAAATCCGTAGAATTTAAATTAGCTACTTAATAATCAATATTTGAATGGTGCGTTCATATGGAGCACCTTTTCTGGTTTTTCATTTTTATTTTTATTCCACCATCGCTCTGGTTAAAAAATTTCCCTTCTACTGTTCTGTATAAATGTGTATTCTGCCAAGTGCTCAGTTGGAATTATTTCATTTATTTAACTGATCGTCAAATTAAGTGTTAATTTGAATGGAAACCTCTACAGAACTGAATAAAAGTTCAACGAAGTATATTATTAACAATGGAAGCGTGTCAAAAAGCATAAGCATGAACAACGCCATATATATTACAAATGAACTCACAGCTAATGAAGGAAGTTATTTCATTCCATTTTCGAATTGTATTTTAAATTGTATACGGGGTTCGTATAACATTTATGAAATCTCAAGACGTATTTGTAAAATGGGGAAATGAGCGGAAAATCAATTTTCGAGTGTTTTTCTTATAATTTTTCTTATTATTTTTTTGCCGTTCAACTGTTGTTTTCATTGTGTAACCTTCGGCGAAGAAATTCTTTTTTTTTTATCTTAGACGAATCGGTTGTGCTTGATTTATATTATGAAGTAGCGAATTTCATCCGTTGTAAGCATTTTTGTTGTCTGTTTTTGATAAGGTATACTCGTTGAGGTTCAATTCGATGCCAAAAATATGAGATAAAATTAAATGAAAAAGTAGAGCACTGTCTCTTACAGGCCCGGACTGGTCCCATGGTCGGCGATTCACGGGCTGTTAACGGCTTTGTCATCTGTTGCAGACAGTGCCGACAAACAAGAAAACCCCTATAGCTAACATAGGTATTTTATAAGAAACATTCATGCTTAAACAAAGGAAGTAAAAGATTTAACAACCAAAAGAAGTACTAGCTTCAATATAATAGATGCTTGCCGTCTGAAACAAATCATATTCTCAATTTTTTTTAGGTTTTTGTGTGTAATTTCAATGAATCTTAGAGGGTTGTCGAAAACTAGTAAAGCTAGGGAACAGGTCATCTTACGACGTTGGCAGTTGATCTTACTTTAGTATGATATGAATTAGTTTCAGTTGAACCATAGCACTGCTCCAGCGTTCTGGACCACGGTCCGATTGGCCCTCGAGAAGACATGACATGACATGAAGACATGTTGGAATGTCTCGTGTGTGTATAAAGAGATTGATACATTTGCATGACTTAAATTCGACTTATTCCTAGCTTTGAAGAAAGTAGGATAACCGAAAAAAGCTTTTCGTGCCGCCTAAGAAACCTAAGGGATTAATATATCATTTACTGTTTTTAAAGATTCAATAGTCGAATGAATTAACCTTGAAACTGATTAAGTTGATGTATATTCTACGTAACTGCTTCTATCTTCAGAATATTTTTCGATAAAATTTTCCATACCGAATCGGATAACAAGTCAAGGGTATTTATGCAATTTACATTTTCTGATGTTTCTTTTTATTCGTGTGTCAATACATGAAAAGGTTTACTGAGAGGAAAAACAAGAACTCTTTTTTATGAACACTGAACCATTTCGGTTGAATCTTTCACTTGTTATTGTCGAATTGATAAAAATCGGAGCTGAAAATACCAAAAGCTGTACAAATCACTATTCATGCATACGTTTTCCTATGCACAGAAAATAATAAGAAAACAGATTTCCTCTCTACTTATTCAAGACATTTTTTCTTCTTTTTTATGGTTGCCCATTAGTTGAGTCCATCAAGACTTTGCAAATACACATTATTATGCAACTCGAACTGAAGTATACGAAAATTTTGGAGAAAACTCGATTCTTACAATTTTACAAATCTGCTTACGAAAAATTTTTAGTCGGTTTTTTGTTTCCTATATTGTACGGTTGCTTAATACCAGGGCCCATTTTCAAGAGTGTTTTTTTTTTTAATTTGAAGAATTTATGTGATTTTCCAGAGCTTTTATAGATATTTATGCTGGTATATGCTACTAGAACTTCAAACGGTATCTCGGTTCCAGATAGAGTAACAAGTTCAAAACGAAGTTAAATTTTCGTTTCTTGAATTTTAAGTTAATCAAACTGCATCAATATTTTTTGATCGAATTTTTTCTGCACTCTCAATTTTTCGAGTAGCGGGACTCAACACTTGAAAGCCACATTCATCGTTACACCACCCATACCCATGCATGTTTCTTGTTATTAGAAAGCCAAGACCAGTAGCAATTATGGAAACCGTTTTTGTTTTTGTGGCTTACGGATGCACAGGAATCGTCAGAAGCTCGCCGAAATAATCAAAATTTTAACCATACTTTCAACTGCTCTTAACTCATCAGGGCGGTGTTCTATCCCCTATGATCGACTATTTGTCCATATGCCCATATAGCTGTCATGTAGCCGGAGCAATTTCCATTAGAAAAGTGCAGGTGTTCAGTTTTTGATCACCCTTTGCTAGCCACACAAGCATCGAAGAATTTTCAAAAAAATATTTTTGGCTTCTAGGGAACAATACCTATCTAGACACACATAAAAAGTCCACTTTAAAATGTGTCCGATTTCGACGGAGGTCATTTTTCAAAAGAATCCATCTCAAGAATTTCGAGAGTTTAAATTTAAAGAATTTTGACAATTTCAAGAATTTTGAGAACTTCACAAATTTAAAAAATTTGAAGAATTTTTAGAATTTGAATTCTTGAAACTCTCAATTCGAGAATTTTCACGAATTTCAAGAATTTTCACAAAGAGTTTGAACATGAGAATTTTCAATAATTATGAGATTTTTCAACTATCAATTTCCACGAAAATAGGCCCTGCTTAATACCGTTACATGTCTGGTTTGTAGAACTCGAACTGCTTCACAAAATTAAATTATTTATTCAAGTCGATGCCAGAGAATGTTTTTTTTTACTTATTTATTTATCTATCTACTGTTTTGTTTTGTTCACATAAAAATACACACAAAATAGCATAGCGCAGCGAAATATATCCCCGAACGAAAAAAAAAACAACATATTACAAACAGCAACATAGACCAAGATAAATAATATATAAATGTTAAGCGAACATTCCAGATATGAATGTAATGCATGTAATTATACCATTTTTGAATTCTAATTTGTTAACTTCTGATAAAACTAAGCTGCAAAGCTTATTTGCAAAGCATTCCTAAGTACGTTTACACACGGTGTACACACATATACTATCTCTCTCTCTCCGGTTCTATTTGCTTCGATGAAATATTCGTATTTGGAAATCAACAACATGAATTTATAATACGCCAGACATTGCGTTACAATATTGTACAGATACATATTTGAATGCGAATGTACACCCGAATTAATATTTATCTATTTACTCCTTGTTTTATTTATTATAATTGCGTTAAGTCAAATGAACGAATAATTTGTATGTTTAAATTTGATTTAAAGCTTCAAATACAATACAAACGCTAATGACGTCTATTTTTGGCTGTTTCGAAATTGATATGGCATCGAATTGCCAGTGCGACTAAATGCGTTATGCCGTTTGAACGGTTGCCCCAATTTCGTTGTCAAAGTGACGACAAAATAATAATCTCGTTGTTTTGTTATTAAAGGATTTTACTGTAGGTCAGACTGTAGATCGTTTACAAACATTGACGAGTATACTACTACTACCTTTAGATAATAAGAATTTTTGTACAAAATCTATTACTTCGTTTGTTTTGACTTTCTTTTGATATATTTGAGAGAATGTTTGCCAGATTATTGCTTACATTTTGGTCGACGCACGGTTTACTGGAATGGTGCCTCAAATGTACATTCGACCTGTTCATTCTTTTACCAAAACATCAAGATTGCGTAGACATTGAGTACTAGTCAGATTTTGGTTTTCTAATTACTCGATCCTAATACAACAGTATAAGCCATTCTCACCCTAGGGGAATCAAAAGTATATGCCATAGAACGGGTTGCTCGCTCAGTGCTTACGTACTAGCCTTCCACCAAACTGATCCAGGTTCGATTCCCTTGTCAGACAATTCCACATGTAAGTTTTCTAGCGACTATATCGCATTGGAACGTACTAAAGTTCACTGTTAAACTAAATAATTTGGGTAGTTGCAGTATGTTGGGTGCAACGATGTACAGGCTGAACGACTCGTATGACGTAACCCAAATACGATTTGTCTGCATAATATATCTAGCCTACATTTAGGCATGATACCATTTAAGCACCTAACTTTCCTCAAAGAGTCTTTGCATACGAGGCGTGGTTCGGAAGTAACGTAAAGCCGGTGGTACAGAGTGAACTTAGTATTTGCCGTTGCAGGCTAACAGTGAGGTCTCCAAACAAAGCAAACAAAAATTTATCGAGCTTCAGTATTGTACGGTACAATATGTACCACAATGTAATATGAAAGAAAATTGTAAATTGTAAGTATTTTGTGTCAACAATGAGATGGAAGAGCGTAACGTATGGAACGTATTAACATTTTCACAAAACGCCCACGTTGAAAACATTTTGCTCACCTGGTGGAAAATATAAATTCGAACTCTCTCAAATGCTGAAATTTTCTATTTGTCATTCGTCCTTCAGGTAAACAAGTAACTAGGAAGGTACTACCAGTATAAATGTAAATGGCTTAGATTGAGTGATTAGGATACATAATATTCGGGAGAAAATCTGGGCCACTTTTCTCTCATGCCACTGTCACCTATGATACTTCTGGTCAATTTATTATCACAGCATTTCCTTCCACATGAAAACCTTTTTGGTAGTGCAAAGCTGAGTGACCGTATACGGGTATTGGGTTCGATACATACATATAGTGACATAAGCTCTAACTTAATTTGACGTTTCTTTCGAAATTGATGGCTAATGTTCACATATAGTTTCACCTGGACCAATATAACTCCATGATTATGTTTCAAATTCGCTTTCACAATGCTTTCGATGAGTTAATTTAATATTATTGGGAAACACACAGCATGTTCGTTTGAACTTTTAATTGTACTTTTGTTTCAACATTTTGTGCGGTAAATTTTCTCGCATTAAATCGTTGACGTACAGTCGAGGTTTAACACTTTAATGAACAGAAAAATGGATCAACAACACTTCCATAAATTTATGGAACGGTGGGTGGGCTGTGAAATTGACATAGAACCAGGTATTTCACTTAACGAAGTGAATGATTGCCATTTCGAGCACACATGTGGTTAGTGGTTGCAATCTAAAACTTGGTACATACATAAATACCATGTGGAATTGAAAAAGGGCGTGATTCAGAATTAAATCCTCTAATGCGGAGCAGAAATCGTTCTTAGAGTGGATGTGATATCCAGAATTTATTTCAGAACATTTATGAGAGAAAACATTTCGTCGATGAACATATTTTCCATTAAGTGAGCTGACACAACATCTGAGGGTTTAGCACCTTTAAAAAACTATGCAAACTGGTCAAACTTCTGCCACATGATTTCGTTACTTATTCTGAAAAATGTCTCTTGCATGAAAGAAGAATTTGAGGTTATTTCGTTTGGGTTGGGTTTTATTTTCATATTTGTGATGTCTGGGTTTTTCTCGTTTTCGAACTTCATCGAAGAGCTCGACATCATAGCAACTTCTAGTCATCTGTTATTGGCAAGAACGACAAAAATAAATGATGAGTTCAGTCTAGATTTTATTTATAGTTGTATAGTCAAGCTAAAGAAGTATAAAACCTGGTATCTAACATTAAGCGATACTTTAAACAAAAGAAGTAACAGATGTAATTGTTATAATCTCTTGCTGTTTTGCAAAAAGTTTTTGCCTTTTTGAAAAATCAAATCAGTTATTGATTTGTTATTGGACAGAATTGCCTGCTAGTTCGGTCAATAAACGTGTTAAAAGAGGAAATATATCACTATGAGACACTAACTACTTTTAAGTTTCAAGTTCTTTGATTTTTTATGGATTTTCTTAAAATCAAGGAAATTGAAATATTTGTCAGAAATGGTTCTTCGTTTTCACGAAATTTTCTTGATTTTTGTATTTTTTTGTGAAATTTTCTCGAATTTATTATATTTTCTCAAAAGCAGACAATGCTTGCACTTCATTATTAGAATGTTTCTACTTTGGCTCTCCTTTAAGAGGCATCGGTGCTTTGCTGAAAAGCATACATAGGGCGATTTTTAAATACTGGATTTTAGTTTACTTTTGATGATATCTTTCCATCAGAATTCTTTCTGAAAAATGTACGATCGCAATCCCGACCACGAATGTGGTAGCTTTCAACAGAAAATACATTTGGTTGTAGCAGTGCGTCCGGCTCTGAGAAACGTGAGCAGTTTATGTAAATTTCGTTAAACTGATCACTTTTCTCAGAGCTGGTCAAACGACTACAACCAAATGTATTTTTTGTTGAAAGCTCACACATTCGTGGTCGGAATTGCGGTCGGACATTTCTGAAAAAGGATTCTGATGGAAAGATATCATCAAAGATGAAATACGAGGCACACAAATGTATTCTACAATTTTAGCTTAGTACTGGTGCCTCCTAATAAACAGAACGTGATGGGTCAGGTTTCGGACTACTTTAGGAATATGTCCTAGGATGACATCATAAATGAACTGTCTAATTTTTAGAGTCCCTCTCCCGGTCTGCGTTTTTCCTATACCTAAACAAATTCTTATCATTTTTGTATCACACTCCTTCAATAAAAACAAACGTTCTTTCTGAAAGACACCTAGATTGCAGAGTTCGTTTAATTTTTACAGATATGTAATGGTCCTATCTCACCAGAAATATTGAATCTGTCTCAGTTCATGAGGCATGGACTACTTTTGGAAAAATATTTTCCCGTATTTTCATACATTTTTACAAATTTTCTCAAAAATACTTTAATCAAGGAAAATTCAAGAAAAAAAAGTCCCTGCCATACGGTCCTTTAACTTTTTCAAAGACACTTTTCCATCTTTGCCATAATAAAGAAAAAGCTAAATGATAGCATCAACGAGACCAACATGTTTGTTGTGTATGACGGATGCATAAAGAAGTCGCTGAACACGGCTTTTTCTTTTTTCGATAAACATTACTGTAAAAATTATGCCGCTGCGCTGTTTTACTCTGTCAATTTATAAATTTAATAAATTATTTTGTCAGATAAACGTTGTCGTCTAAAGTATTTGAATGAATCTTAAAGGAAAATAAATTGAAAAAGAAATCGTTTTCCGTTCTCTTACAGTATTACACCTGTCGCCCATTGATTTGTGTTACGCTAAATGAAGGTATTTACTGTGAAAGCTTTTTTTTAAATTATATTTTCTCATGCGAATTATTCCGTGAAAAAACAACTGCAACTGAAACGTTTATTTATGAAAATGTATGCGGTACACGGCAGAGAAATTAAATATTCTTCTGTTTTTTTTTTAAATAAATATATTCAATTTGACCATTTATTTAAATTAAAAATTTGATTCACGTACCGTACCAGGAGCGATTATTAGTGCAATTGTGAATAGAAATTTATTCCCATTGAAAAAACAACAACGTCTATTGAGGCGGATAAATTCAATTTTCTACTATATTTCGAATTTAAATATAAAAAAAAGGTTTAAATTTACAGTGCAAAAAGCTGGTACAACAAAAGTCGATCAATCAGAGAACCATTTATATCACATCACCTACATCGGAACGTGTATCACGAATATAAATGTATATATTCGTGTATATATCCAGATACACATGAAGCGACACAATATAAGGCATGTCGACTACGGCAACCCCCGTACGTAATACATTAAACAATGTTACCACCGCGCCGTGACAAACTTTGTGCACAAATTTAAATTACGATCCAAAAATTGAGTATACCTATTTCACTCGCCGAAGATTTCCTTCGCACGAACGGTAAAATGCGCTGGTATTTTATTCCAATGTAGTAAAAACAGGGTATGGCCTGATGTCGATGCGTTGAAGATATATATCGACCGTTTCTTTGTCTCTAGTATCATTGTTTTATTCAACTAAGATCCGTTGAGTAAAAATTTAATTTTGATATTACCAAGGCAGATATATGGTGAGGTATTTACATTCAGACGCGCGGCCGGGTACGTGACATCTTTTAAAATTGTTGACTATGATTTCCTTGAATTGCACAAGATTATATCTCAGAAGATATGGTCCACGTTTCTATGCATTTTTTGGTTTTAACAAAAGGAGGAGATGACATTTGTCTCGAACTTTCCCTCTGCTCTGAAGCTGATTCGGTTATATGTAACATTACCTTCTTACTATATTTATCTTCGTTCAACATCACTAACATCGGATTTATTGCAACGACATCTTCAGCGAAATTCCGAAGCGTCTATAGCGAGTTACATTTGCAGTACAAGGTCTATTTTTGGGAAATATTTTCAAAATTTTTAGAATTTTTTTAGATGTTTAGAAAATTAATTTATCAAAAATACAGTCGGAGACAGTGAAATTTCTCGCTGATCCACACATACAATCAAAACTGCGTATATTTGTTTATCGGGTCGGAGATGTTACACGAACGCGCTCGACCATCCCTGCCGACGGACAAATGCATACACATATAAATCAACAGATCTCACACTTCTTTTGCGTAAAGCTTAGTGTCAGACACCAAAATCTTTTACTTCATTTGTTTGAACAGTGCAATTGGTACATAAGAGAATGAGCAAGAGCTCATCGCTCATACTATTTTAATCTTTGTCGATAACAGATTGCTATCAGTTTCTTGAAGGATCTCTGGTTAGGACCATTATATAAATATCAAACCAAACAGTTCAGTGTACGAGGCTACAAATCGAATTAACTTGAGAATTCTAAGGCTCAACGAAACGATACGATGCTATCTAATGGATTTTTCTCGTCTTTAAAAAAGAAATTGTTCGCCCGATGAAAAGTATGGTATAACTCAATATTAATCATATTTTCATTTCGATTGAATATTTTTTGACTTCAGTCAAAATGAATGTTATTGAAAAGCCTACGCACAATATCAATTTTGACAACACACCTGGCTGTGTGTTCTGCTTTGTTCACTTTTTTTCCTCTTCTTGTCGGTATCTTTGACTAAGAAGTTGTCAATATATAACACCTTTCAATGGTTCTACCTATACGTAACACTATAGATCATCGAGAGAAAAATAAAATCGGTGAACGGTGGCGGTGCGATATGTAAACTTTAGCACATTCAATTTTTCTTTTCTTCAATTTTTTTCTTCTTCTTTCGTTTGGCGATAGAAATAAATGAGAAATCGAAATGGAATTGTGAAAGAAGCATGAATGAGTTTCTCGTATCCACAATTTTCACACATATACGTTTGTATGACTTATGAAAACAATAACAAAAGAACCATCGAAATTAATTTAGCATAAGATATGCACACAATTTTAAATGATTGATAGCTTTCCGTCTGAATTGATGGGAGGAACGGAATAACCGAACGGGAGAAAAGAAATATTTGTTTTTTTATGAAGCGATAAATTTCTAGTTATTTTAAATAAAATATAACGACACAATCGTGATACTGCAAATTCTTGTGAGTGTATACAATATACAATATGGGGACATTCAAAAAGGACGTCCGCGACTAGGGGGTGGGGGGAGGTAGCTGAAAACCGGACAGATTCGGACAACGGGGGGGGGGGGGGGGGGTATTTACGAATTCGGACGTCCACTTTTCAATATATAACAAAATTGTCAAAAGTAACTTAGTAATGGCATGCGGTTAATCATATGACGATAACTTTTATAATTTTATTAACTTAGCCATAATCGTACACCCACCAGCGCCAGAGTTGCGAAAAGAATTCTATTTGTTTGGCATTAATGAACTCTACTCAATGTAGCAAAATCAAATTTCCTTCAAATTTTTATGCTTAACATCTACAATACCACTTAAGGTGATGTAAATTTTGAGCTGCTGAGAAAATAGGCTATGTGCATTTGACGTACATACACATACACAATTTTAATAATATTGTTAATACCATTTTACAATAGCTGTTTTCAAGATGTCATAGGATGTAACTTCCAGTTTAGGCACAAATTAATAACACTATTTGTCGTAACGAAGCAATTTCATCATTTGTTTATAGCGGAAAAGGTTTTTTTTTCACACTGGTGCGTAAAGTTCGAGTTACGAAAACAGTTTTTTGAACTTCGGATTTTGCACCACGTGTATTTCCAAAAACGCAAGTTTGCCGAAGTGCTAGTACTTAACTTTCGACTTCTATTAACGTTTCGCTAATTTTTGTAATATGTGAATCATTAAAAAAGGTGGAAAATTTCATTTTTCGGACGTCCACCGGGGGGGGGGGGGTGGTATCGAAAAGTGGACACATTCGGACAGGGGATGGGGGGGTGTCGAAAATATCGGAAAAACAGCGGACGTCCTTTTTGAATGTCCCCTATGCTGGAATGTTCTCATTTTCTTCGTTTTTAGCCCCGTACGAAATACTGTTATACGACTTTTATACTGTTTGTTACGGTATGGGAAGATTAAAATATTGAGACGGTATGGCTCAGTGGTTACGTACAAGCCTTGCACCAAAATGATCCAGGTACGAATCCCGTGTCAGTCAATTTTATATTGAATTCATGTAGTAATTATATCGAATTGGTAGCGTAATAAAGTTCACTTAAGCCTCATAATTTGGGTAGTTCATGTGTGTTTGGTGACTGCAACGATGTACGCACTGAATGACGAATGACTCGTATGACGTACCCCAAATACGATGAATTTGTGTGCAATAATGTCTAGCCTACATTTGGGCGAGATATCAATTAGGAACTTGGCTTTCCGCAAAGAGTATTTGACACTTGTTATTAACTATTCCTGAGCTAAGGTCTTCTTAGTGTTTGAAGGTCTTTCAAGCATATCTACATCAAAATAAGCGGTTGAAATGAAATGGCAAATGATGGAAAACGGGTGAATGGAATCGTGAGTTAGTGCCATGGGATTGGGAGGCTACTCGACCCTAAGGGTTTTTTTGCATATAAATCGAATAAGTTTCATCCGATGTTACTAATTTTGGTTCTATTTGGAAGGTAATTGAGTACCAATGTTTTTAAAGAAGTTTTAATCTTGGTTCCTCGGACTAATGCCTCTACGTGGCACTTCATAAATGATTCTTGCTCATAAATCGATTATACTTCATCCGACTTTGCTAATTTTTGTTTCATTTGTACACACGCAATAGTATTACGTAAGTTAAAGCCTGAATAAGTAACTCGATAAATATGTGCTCTGTGAAGATGAAACTATTTTTTTACCTCATTTAGACAGTACAATGGGGGGTAGAACATAGTTTTAACATTTTAGATCGCGTATTTCTTTAAGTTCTTTAAGATTTCATTTTGATGACAGCACTGAAAAAACGTTACGTGATTTATGAAGGATCGCTAGGTGTATGGTTTCGTACGGGACTAACATCGCAGCGTTTGCTACGTTCTCTACTCGTCTTTTATGGATAACTCGAAACGAGATAGAAATTTTTTGGGATTTGAATCGGCATACACAAAGAGATGATTTATTTTTTCAACAATTTTTTCTTCAACTTTAGCAATTTTACAGTTATATGGTCCAAGTTGTATCATGGACAAGATAAATTGACGGGGGATTTAATAAACAAAAAAAAGGAAAAACAAACAAACATATTGAAAAATGTGAGATATGTTTCATACGATGTAGAAACATCGAAAGTAAAGAAGTACCAGCAATTTGCGCAAATAAATGTTTGAAGTGGTTTTAGGTAGCTGGTAAGTTAGAATTATGGAATGCCGAAAAAGAAAAATTTCATTGTTTAAACAGCACTTTCGCAAACATAACGTTGAAGTCATTCAAAAAAGGACGCCCTTATAAAAGTGGGTCTTGTGATTGGCATAGCATGAAAATATGTAGAAGCTGTGTATATGAGGGAAGACTGTTTTAACTTGTTGTGTCATGTCTTTGTTTAGATAAAAGGAATGCTTTACACTTTTGTGAGAAAATGAGACTGATAAATCTTAATTTAGTTAAAAGCATTATTTGAAACAATAGGACCCATCGTTTAAGATTTACAAAAGGTAGAAAACATTCAAATTTTTTGTGAAGTTTGATATATATATATATCCGTCTGATATGTTAGTTAATTTTGTCCACATGTAACTCTAACAGTAAGCTTTCTTTAATTGAAATAAATTTACGTTTTTTTAACTGTTTATAACCGTCAAGCGAATCTCCACATATTTCGAGAAGATAAGTTAGCATGCAGTTACAGCCAGCTCTCTGTTATTGATTACGACGACAAAAAGTTAACTTTAAGCTCATGCCCAATGTCCATATATTAAAAAAAAACTGCCGAGGACTTGCTAAATAGTCTTATAGGCTATTCATCTGTTATTTACAACGACTACAACAGTAAATGATTAGCTATGACTAATGCATTCTTATGTAGCAAAACTTATGTTTCAACAAATGAAGTAGAAGATTTCGCAAAAATCTCTTGAAAAAATTCGATGATTAGAAGTCACAGATTCGATCATTGTATTAGTGATATGCTCGCCGTCTGTGACAGGGAATTGCGGGAAATGGTGAAATTTGAAAATTTACTAAAAACAATCGAGCAAGAATCATTTCCACGGTGATTTATTTGTTTTGAAATTGTATCGAAAGTTGTAAAAAGTTCATTAAAAATATGAAAACTTTAATTTTTCTAAAATCATCAACCGATTTTAAGATTTTACTCTTTTCAGTTTAGCTCCAGAATTTTATGTAAAAAAATCCAATGTCCACTTATTGAACGAATGAAACGTGAAATACTTACACTGAAGAGTATAACAATTTTCAAAAAAATACTCAACACATTTATTATTTTTGATTAAACTCCAAACTTCTTAGAAAAATATTTTAAACAAGGTAGATGCTAGTCGCCCGTACGGGCGAATAGCGTCAGTAGTATAAGTAGACTATTCGTCCGTACGTGCGAATAGTTTTAGTATTATAGGCATACTAATCGACCGTACGGACGAATAGTCTCAATATTATAAGAATACTAATCGACCGTACGGGCAAATAGTGTCAGTATTATAAGGATGCCGGCCGGCCAAACATCATCACTGTGGCAGGTGGCTGTACGTGCGATTAGCATCCTTATAATACTGACACTATTTCTTTGAAAAACATTATACTTAAATAAAGTTGAATAAGCGAAATGATATATGTATCGCCACCGTTTACAATCATGATCGTCACCACAGCCAAAAAGTACGTGCCCAGAAGATATAGGAAGGAATTCAAATGAATGAGTTGGATTTTACTATATTTTTCGATCAAAGAGAAGTAACAGGCACATATAGCTTAAGAGAAATTTTAATAGGAAGGAATACATTCCGTGCTGGTGCTGGTGCGAAGAGAGCAACCGTCTGTACTGCTGCACAATGAGGTTAAGGAAAATTAAAGTCCCGGAGCAGCTAAGGAGCTTCTAAAATAATTGGATGAAACGAGGAAGAAAAAGTTGACTCAAACAGTTGAAAGCATGGACATGCAGATCGAGCAGAATAGCATGAGCTTTGATTCGAAAAAAAAAACGAAAATGAAACCGAATAGAATCGCACGAAAATTGGTACAAACGTTAAAAGCTCCGCACGACAGAGATTTCCTGAGCCGGATAACCAAAAAAATCGTGATTTCCGAAAAAAGACACCAAAAGGAGTAGCGAAATCTCCAGATGTTTCTCCACGACGAGGCTCTAAATATCATGAAAAACGGATGAGCTAGTGGATCCGATTCGATCCACCCAGAATTTCTGAAGAATTCTGGACCCAGATGCAGAACATAGCTAGCAGGCTTCTTCACGAACATAATCAAGACGAACATCCCACCACGAGCGTTCAAAGTAACAAAAGTAATGGCACTTCTAAAACCGAACAAGAACGAAGGAAAACCAGAAACGCTAAAATTAATGGAACGTGTCCTGTACAACCGAATGGAAATTGAAAAAATCCTGCTAGATGACCAAGGTGGTTTCCGTACCGGACATAGATGCGATGACCAGGTCCTTTCACTCACCAATTACATCGAAACTGCACACGCAAATTTCGCAAGTTTTTGTACGCCGATGACAAAGCATATGCGTTCCACCACAAAAAAAATTCCAAGAATTGAACAAAACATTGAACGAAGACATGGTAAATTACGTTTAATACTGCCGGAAGTGGAGATTAATTCCAAACGCATCGAAAACCGTCGCATCGGCCTTTCACCTGAACAACCGCGCAGACTCCTTAGAGCTAAGAATCTGGTTCAACGTCTCGTGTCTAAAACATGAATTCAATCCAGCCTATTTGGGAGTCACGCTCGACCGTTCGCTAACTTTGAAACAAGAAGAAAATCAGCACAAGAAAAAACTTGCTGAACAAATTAACCGGCACCACTTGGGGTGTATCCGCATCGTGCCAACAAACAATGAATACGATAAATACTGCTGCTCCTCGTGGATAAACAGCGCACACACACAAAAAGTAGACACACAACTCGACGAAGCCATTGAATCGTAACTGGTACGGTCGGATCCAAACCTCTGCCATGGCTCTACGCTCTCTGTGATAAAGCACCACCAGAAGTAAGAAGGCAACACGCTTTTCTAGAGAATACCAAAAAGTCCTGTCGATTCCCAACATACCTCTCGGCTGTAATTCCGGAAACCGTCTATCGCCACAGCAACGCAAGTACTAGTACACGAACACATCTTCGACACCAAAGATTCATAAAAATTGACATGGGCAGACTCTGGTATGCAAATAGTATTTTTCGTCTTCGCCTGGTTAGGACAAGCTTAAGACGTGTCCTGAAAACTTTCTGCTTTCGTCACAAGTCACGAACTACGTTTTCTGTGCCGTAAGGATCATAATGAGACGAAAAACAAAACAAAAACATTACAACAATTTCAGCTTTTCTTAGCAATCACTTTTCGATCGTAGGTGCAGTGACGAAATACGTCGAATTATGATTCTAAGGCCCAGAAACTCACACTGGTGCAATTTAAACAGAATTCGTACGGGCGAATAGTCGTAGTATTATAAGAGTACTATTCGTCCGTACGGGCGAATAGTGTCAGTATTATAAGAATATTACTCGCCCGTACGGGCGAATAGTCCTAGAATTATAAGAATACTATTCGCCCGTAAGGACGAATAGTGTTAGTATTATAACAATGCTATTCGCCCGTACGGGCGAATAGTCACTACGTTTAAACAACAGCTCTTATGAGTTTAGAATTAATATGGTTGAAAATTCACACTTTCAGTGCTACTTGTATAAAATTCAAAAACATTTCCTGCGAAATTCGTTCTCCATTGAATTTGGACGTAAAATTTCACAAATAAAAAAAAAGTGCAGAAAAATTGGAATCAGTTGATATTGACCAAATGGCTTTTTGTCAGTTTCACGATTTCGCTCAAAAAATGTGGCGCGAATGTGGCCACATTTATTTTGAATTATTTTTGAAAATGCAAATTCACCAATAATATTGAATAATCCATGAAAATGATTTGCGAATCCGTAAAGTACAGGTCAATATCATTCTAGATGTGCGTCAAAAAAATCCGAAGTTAGTTGGTTCATGGGCGCATTCGTTCGATGAAGATGGGCGAATGTGCATTTTTTGGGCAAATTCGCTAAGTCTCACGGACGAATTTGTATTTAAACAAAATATTTTCAGAATTTTTTGTTGTGTCACTAGATTGCTATGAGCCTGAAGTCTTCGGATCTGCAAAAATATTTCAAGATTTATTCAATATTGTTGGCGAATTTGCATTTTCAAAAATTGTCATAAAAAAATGTCGCCACATTCGTTTCAAATTATTTAAAACGAATGTGTCCACATTTGCCTTGCAAATGTGATCACATTCGCTTTCAAATTTGAAATAAATGTGAACGAATGCGAAATATGTTCTTTGAAGCAGAATGAATTAAAATGGTTTTTGAAGCATACTAAGATTGTATGTTAGAAATAAGTTTCAAGAATATAAGCTCGAGTGTTGGTTAAACACGAATTGGTTAAATATATTTGATTTTTTTGTGGTTAATTACGTTCGAATTTTGGGAGCACAATTTATTTAGCCTGGTTTCTCCAGACAAACACTAGAAAAAAATGTTGGTCTCATGAAGATGGTGTAAATACTAACTTTATTCAGCGTGAGTTATACGTAATTTTTGAAACAAAAGCTTTTTACTTTTGCTTTATAGATTGAGAGTTTATAGAGTAAAAAACGAAATTAATTAATTGTTTAATGTACGGTGCAAGTTTTATCATTCATGTTTCGTTGGTTCTATTAGTACCACCGTTAAACTTGTGGGTATACAGGGCTCAGAAACGATAGAGTCTAGAGTAAAATTAAAGAAGTCATCGGCTGTTTCGTTGATTTTTTTAGACAATAAAGTTTACAAACGTTGAAGCTCTATAAATCAAAGAGCTATATCGAAGTTACAATAAGTCTCGAAATGGATTAACGTTATGAACCTTTTTGCTGAGATTTAATTTTTGTTAAAATACCAAATATAAACATTTCCCGCAACTCCCGGGTTAATTTGAAAATTTAAAATGAGATGACAGTTTCTTTTTTAAAACAATCATCAAAGTAAACGACCAGTTCTGACTGATGCTTTCTACGGTAAAGGAAAAAACATGTTCAAAGCAATGAAGTAAAAGATTTTGAAATCATTATTTAAAAACATAGCTAACGCCGACCCGTACGAAACACCAATTTGTATCAAAAGAATTTACTGTGAAACTCTTCATTTCTTTTACTTCATTCTCAACTGAAAAGCTATTCGCGCTTTAAAATCACTTGCATTATCCACTCTTTGCCTTGTTATCATATACAAATAAATTGCCGGAGGCAATATAGACAGCCCCGTACGAAGTCAACTTTCATAAATTCCTATTTAAACAGCTATATACCGCTATATTTACCTATATTTTCCTATAAATAAACATTTCACAGATGAATATGCTATTATATAGCTCTATATGCCTGTATAAAGCTCAATATAGGTGAATATAGATATATATAGATGTCCATATATGGAATGCCTGAAACACCCCACACACATAACCAATTACTTTTATGTTAACAGAAACTCTTTATGTACCATTTTTCCCAAGATATATCACTTTTATTAAAATCCAATATGGCCACCGGCAGCCATTTTGTTAGGAGACCGGAAATTTTACCGACGCTTTACATTCGTACATTCGACACCTTTCAAACAAAAAAAAATTCATGAAATTCGGTCAAAATTTACTCGAGATATTGACAAAATACTCCACGTTCACTGTACGGCCGAGTAGCCAGATAAGAGCTCACTCCAAGAGACCTAGCTCACGTTCCGGAGAACATAATTTCATAAACTTTTTTTTCCCTGATTGGTACGGTCAATACCTATCTAATAAAGCTAAAACAGACGAAATATGTTCAAATGTGGCCGACCTACAAGCTTGCCGCCCTGTGCCTGTTTCACACCAAGGGGTCTAACTAACGAGTCGGTCATCCGATTTCCATAAACTTTTTTTTGTCGATCGGTATTGTAAATACCTTTTATTTGACGTATCACTTACAAGTGTAACGTTTAAATGTCCGGATATATCTTCGAAAAACCGTAAAGCACTTATTGGGCCACAGCTCGGGAGGGGTCGATCCAAAATCACTCATACTCGAGCTTAGCCTGTCTTTTGACATAACCAAACGGGAAAAAAAAGAATTTTCAAAATCGGATGCGTTTTACTCAAGTTATCGTGCAGACAGACGGACAGACGGACATTTTTTTTCACTGATTTGGCATCTCTAGACAACCACAATAGGTTTCCCTTACTCAGGGAGTCCAATTCGACGTGTTACAAACGTATACGTAAACCTATAAGACCCCAGTACTTCATACGGGTCTAAAAACAGAGATTAGCAAATGAAGTAATAGATCCAATACATAAACTGCGGCTAGTAAAAGGCAGGTACAAAATCTTTGAATTCATTAATTTCAATTCATTAGTCTCTCTAATATTCATTATCAATTGCGTCTCTGAAATCTATGTTGTCTCCTGTACATACTTATTAAGCAAATTATATCGCTATAAAAAACTTGAAGGCTTTAAGGCAATTTTTTTATGAATAGCTACATTCTAAGCTCAAAAATTATTAAACACATCTCAAGAACGCACTACAAACAGTCACTAAGGCCCTCTTCGACACAGCTGTAGAAATTTTCTCATATTTCATCTCATCTCATCTCATATTTTCTTGGTGCATTTGAGACTGAACCTATCTTGCCCGTTTTTCTTCTATATACTCACTTCTAACTCATGGGATCCTACACCGATCTAACGCCCTATGTGGTATTGGGTCCAGGAATGAATGTGTACAGATGTAGAAAAGGCGATTGTTACGTTGATTGGTGAATTATGATTCACTTCAGATATATACTCTTCAATGAGTATTTAGAAGCGAAACGAGCAAGATAGGTTCAGTCTTAAATGTACTAACGTTTTAAATGCTGAATATAATGCTACTTCGTTCCGATTTTATTTATAGATGGTAGCTTACTGATTTCTATATAAATAAATGAATCAAATTTCAGCAGATGATCACAAGTTGTTTACGTGTTCGTTAGAGATTAAGCAAAGCAAAAGCATTGAGATTTTCGTTGTGAATTGTTAGAAGAGAGGACAAAGTTTCTGAACTATTTTAACAATTATTAATTCAATAATTTTGACTCATGTTTTGAACTTTATAAGGCAACCGATGGTAACGTTATTTGTTGTCGTTCCTACAGCATGAACTGATAAAGTATGCTTCATATTACATTATTCAGTAAACAACACAGAACTCAAGAATTAAATTTAAACTTTGAGCCACGCATTGTTCCCTTTAAATGTAAATGGAATGTTTTCGTCCGAACGTATTTAATTGCACATCATTGCGCACAGAAAACTTTCACACTTGGTCTTCTCGCTCATAAGTTAGTAGACCCAAAAAGCCGCAATATGCAACCGACACACTCACTCCTCGAGGTGAGTATTGTTATGAGACACAAATATTGATGTCTCTGTGGCAACGTCAAACAACCAATGAGTTTAATTTCATTAAATACACACAGTTGAATGTAAGTCCGCGGCTTAAATCATGGCCCTACGTTAGTGAAGGGCCGTGACGCAAGTCCGTTTACACTGAAAAATTTGACAAAATTTTTTTTCCGCAGGACTGAGGAACATATATACACGAACTTTTTGACTTTTCCCCCTTTGCTCCTACTACCCCCCAAAGTATTGAATTCGTAATCTGGGCGTCCATACGAGCTATCACACGCCTCATAAGGTTAAGATTTGACCGAGATATTGAATTTCAAAACTTGAAAATTGTGAAATATATTCTTTTAAAGAATGGAATTCAAACGGAAGAAAGCCTAATCAACATCTCAACATCTGCCACTTGTGACGCAAACTTTTATATTATAATTTTCTTCCTAAAATTTTTCTGGTAGGATTTTTGTTGATAAAACTTTCGCGTACTTTCCTCATCAGCTGCCATTTGTGACGCATACCTTTTTGCGTGTAGAATCTGTTAGCGTGACCTACACCGATATCAGTTCTTTTGTAAGTGGATAACAAGACTTGCGTCACACCTCCTCTGTAAGTGGTTTTGGGCGATGAAAAGATGTCATCAAAAATGAAATACGATACACACAAATGTCGGCTACAATTTTAGCTAAGTAACTATAAGTGCCTCTTAAAGTTTGTGCCCATGGTCACTACAAGTAAGGTCAAAAGAATAATATAAGGTCAATTAATATACAAGTGTGTAGATTAGCTGTACCATTTAACAAAATTTGGCAAATATTGCCATTTGAGGCTTTTAGTTATCATTTGTACAGAGCCAGTGAGACATGAAACTTTTAATTTTGTTAACATTGACGTGGAAATTTGCGCTTTCCTCGAAAGGCTGCGCCGTTGGTCATTATAAGGGTCGACTAACATTACACGTAGATTGCAATGGTGATAGATACTATCCAAGAGTATTCGATGCTAAGGAAGTTACCTGTGAACTTAACGAACTTAATAATACGTCGTGGATGGATAATATTGAGTCAATTTTGGCTACCGGCTGCTCTTTCGACAAATTTTACTTATTCAAAAACTGTACATCGGTTTATCTCAGGAATGCTCCTGATCCGATACAAAGGGAGACGTTCAGTGAAATGAAAAAATTGAGTTTTATCCGGCTTGACTCGAGTAGTGAAATGCAGGCATCAGCTTTTTCGGAACCTCCGAATTTGCGAGAAGTGACAATTATGAATCACGAACTAAATATGAATTCATTGATGTTCCGAAACGCACATCAACTGAAAATTTTACATATCCATTACTCATATGGTTTATTGTTACCACGCGGACTTTTTAGCGATTTAAGTGGTTTGGAAGTGTTAAGACTTGGAAAATTTGGATATGTTTCTTCTTCAAGTTTAAATGATATCGATTTCACCGGACTAGAAAGTGTGAAGATGTTTAGAATTGATTTCCAAATTTCTAATTTAAATGGAAATTGGTGTCATATTATGAAGAATTTACGATATTTATTTCTGAGCAGAAACGGAATTAAAAACATTGACTCGATAACATTCTCACAAATGGACAATTTGATTGTTTTGAATCTGCATGACAACCGCATCAAACAACTGAATGCAGACATTTTTACTGGATTAACTAATTTGAGGACATTACAACTACAGAAAAACCAAATTAATGAGATCAAAATTGGGGCATTTTCGGGCCTAAAAAGTTTAAAGAAATTGGATTTGTCAGACAATGAACTTACCGCTCTGGATGAACACACTTTCAATGGAATTGATAATTTGCAATATTTGAGTTTGAAAGGTAATCTCATATCGACAATAAATGTTTATACATTTTCCGCTCTACGCAAGTTAATCCAGATGGATTTGAGCAACCAAGATGGACTGGTAACTATTGATTTGAACGCATTTCCACAGTTTATTAATTTGCAGACGAAAACTGTCATTTACACTGCAATAAGTTCGGAACCGGAAGATTTTGAATTGGAGGAAGGGCGATGGTACAGAGACGTTTTTTCTTTCCATAACAATGAAGAAAAGAAGATTATGTCTAGGCTCTTCGGACAATTTGTGATGGACGAAAATCGGAATCAACAAATCGATTTGCATAATTTAACGCAAAATGTAAGAGGTCAATCACTAATTTTCGGCAATTTAGATCTGTCGAATAACGGAACCATATCATTAATTGTCGACTAAAATCAACTATGGACAAAATATTCTGATGTTGTAATCAAGTTATTTTAATGGATACTAATAAACGACCGATAAATTAATTCAAAACTACCGATAAAAAATAATAAAATACCGATAGAAATGAGGTACATATCGATGGCACCTCCACCATTTATGACTGAGTATTTCTCTAAGAGTAATTATACCTAGAGAGGAAATTTCGAACAAAGTTACGTTAAATATGTGGTCTCAACATGAAATACGAAATGTTTATTGGTATGTGTTTGCCCTCTTAATTAAGAATTAATTACTGTCGAAAGCGTCAACATATATTGGTGTAAAATTATACGAAATGTGTATCTTATACAAATTAATGTTGGGACCACATATCGTCATACAGATTTCCTCTCTGGGTACAATTACTCTAAGGGTACAAGGGCTTAGCTTCGGACAAGAACCAAAATGGCGCGAAAAATATGGCAGGTTTCGGAACATAATTCTCAGGATTCAAGAGATGTAATACAGCAAGAAGGTGATTAACGGTTAATTTGAACCTTACTTAACAGAAATGTGTTTTCGGATTTATAAAATTACTTGATTTTCACAATTATTTTTCACCTATGCAAGGCAAAAAAATTTTCCACTTTGGCTGAATTTTTTCGGCAGCACATCGAGAATAATCACATAAGTTGCTATATCAAAACCGTTCCTTATGTCGCTGACCACGAAAATATGTTTTCCTTTTTATTAAATTCCTTTTTGTTTCGACGAAATTAAGTAAAATCAAAAATTTTTCTACGACGGCGACCATCTTGTTTTTACAGTATTTCTATGGTGGCCGTCTTCGATGTTCCAGATTCTTTTGTTATTGAAGATACAATGAGCATTTCATTTAAATTCAAAGAGGTGGCGCCATAGTATTTGGTTTATGTCCACAGCTAAACCCTTGTGCGCTCTTAAGTTGAGTCGTTGACATTGTGCCTGAGAGAGTCTCCGCTTCGCTCCGGGGCAATGTGCCGGATCGCTCGACGTGTTAAAACGCTTTTTATGTACAATGAAAATTGGTATTCATTTCGTAAAAAGAAGAATTCTGTAGGGACGAACTAAACTCCTTTACGTTACATTTCGTAGAAGGATGAATCCCCTAGGAACCAACAAAAAGCCTTCATGGCAACAATCTCAACTCAACTCAACAAAATCTTAAGTTGTGCTAAGATATTGCACAATTTTCTTCATGCTATTCACTCTACCTCATCAAAAAGAAACTGAAGAACAAGACATTTTTGCGAAAAGACTGAAGTAGCAGTTGATAGGAGAAGAAATGTTTTGTTCATATGTCAATTCTTCCCCTTTCCATCAAACTTTTAGTTGGATTTATAATATTAACAGGGCAAGTAAAATAAGGAACATGAGGAGTCTGTGTTTCCTTAGAAGCTTTACCTCGGTTCCGGCTGTCCTTCTTACTATTTTTCTGAACTAATGTTTAATACATAATTTCTGGGAGCCACCAATATATAGGTCAAACCTTTGAACGGACCACCATTTGAGGTTTTGAGCTCTTGAGTGCACAAAATCGTGCAATATTTCGTTTTTCATCTAACATTCTTGTTCAGGAAAATAGCAAGGGAAACAGGAGGTGGAACGTTCTTTTACGTTCTTATATCCCTAACCGACCTTAACATATCGAAAGTAATCCCACACATACCTAAAATTAATCCCAAAATTGTATCTGTTATGTGCATTATGCTGAATAGAACAACGACTCATTTCCGTCTAACTGCGAACATTATTGGTTGAATGCACAGTCTCTGTTTTCTCCACACATAACATCATAACAGTTCACCATGAATGTAAGGAAATAAATACGAAACCCATAAAACACGTCCACTATATTCATGTCATCACCATGCATTTCCTGTTGCCATTATCTCGTAATTCTATTTATGCAAAAAAATATCCCATCCACTCTCTACACATGTAATGTTGAAGCTTTAAATGAGATTTCCTAACGTACAATTTGTACTTTCTTCTCGTTACAGATTATTTGTTCGCAGTGTGAAACAGCAATTTCAACACAATAATGGATTATGCAATTTCAACCCATTCAAGTATATCCACAGAATTCTCGTTGCAAAGCTCGCTTCCAGCAATTAATATTATGTCCGACGGATCAACGATACCCTTCTCCGGAACATTTACATCGACAAATAGTACAACAATGCCATATCAGTTCAGTAACGAGCACAATTTAACGCATCCCATAAAGCTATTGAATCGAACAGTGGATGCATACACCTGTCCGTCGAATGTAATGCCAGCAGGCAACCTAATGGCTATGATATTATATGCAATTGTCTGCATCATCGGCCTGTTCGGGAATACGCTAGTCATTTATGTTGTTTTAAGATTTCAAAAGATGAAAACCGTCACGAACATGTATCTGTTGAATTTGGCGATAGCCGACGAATGCTTTCTGATTGGTATACCGTTCCTTGTGGCCACAATGTCCGAGGGACAGTGGAATTTCGGTAAAACAATGTGCAAAGCGTACATGGTCAGCACATCGATAACACAATTCACCTCGTCAATTTTTCTAATTATCATGTCAGCCGATAGATACATAGCAGTGTGTCATCCCATTTCATCGCCAAAGTATCGGTCACCCTTTGTGTCTCGCTGTGTGACATGTGCCGCATGGACAGCGTCTGCTTTAATAATGTTACCCGTTTTACTGTATGCAAATACAATTGAGAGAGGTGAAATGAACAACAATAAAACGTCTTGCATCATCGAGTGGCCCAAAGAGCACGTAGCAGGATCGAACACAACGTTCATATTATATTCCTTTTTTCTCGGTTTTGCCATTCCGTTGAATTTGATTTTTTGCTTTTATTATCTCGTTCTTCGCAAACTCCAGACCGTCGGTCCGAAAGCGAAATCCAAAGAGAAAAAACGGTCGCATCGCAAGGTAACCAAACTTGTCTTGACAGTGATTACGGTATATGTGCTGTGCTGGTTGCCTCACTGGATATCACAGGTGGCACTCGTTAACTCTTCACCAGACACATGCTACACACGACTCGAAATTACAATATTCCTTCTGGTCGGATGCCTCGGTTACAGTAACAGTGCTATGAACCCAATACTGTACGCATTTCTTAGCGATAATTTTAGGAAAAGTTTTCTGAAAGCGTGCACATGTGCAGCGGGTAAGGATTTGAATGCTCAACTGCAAATGGAAAACAGTTTTTTTCCTCGTTTCGGTAAACGAAACTCGGAAAAGTATTGTTCGACAACAAAGACGGCTGGCCATACGAATAATAAAGAAATCGGAAACGAGTCTGCTATCGCTGTTGATGGTGCATCAGCTTCTGTTGCAATAAAAACACCACCGACACCAGCCATTGTTGTCGATCGTCATGATAATCCCATTGTTGAACGACCGCCCGTATTGCATACGGATTTATAGACTTTGTTTTGCCATTCAGCGTTAGATATTATTCAATTTCTTATACGGATAGAGAGAGAGAGAGAGAGAGAGAGAGAGAGAGAGAGGGTTATGTTTCCAGCGCAATGCATTGGAATTTAATATTGGATATTTGTTGAAAGAATCAAAAAATTTGAATATTTGAGAGAAATTTGTTATTTTAGTACTTAAAATGTTTGCATTTTGTTCCCAAGAAGAAGAAATAGCTTAAATATTTAGTCGTTTAGGATAACGGATAACGATAACACAGTGGAACATCAGCTGATTTCAAGTGGATCCATAAATGTTCACATTTTCCAATTTCGATAAATAGTTTAAGGGAGCGAGAGCTTAAAAATCAAATTCATCTCAAAATGTATTTTATAGTGTTAGTGGGGAGTGTGTACACAGACAAATTGTCAACAACGAAATTCTTAAAAATGAAAATGATGGGAGCTTCGGAACAGATTGAATTTTACCAGAAATGAACAAGAAAATTGAAAATCTGAAAATTTACGAACAGAGGGGGAAGCAAATTAGTTTTGGAGAAAAAAAAAATTGTTTCCTAGAAATGGAAAACCGTTTTTCCAGCCGGAAAAGCCATTTATATGAAAACATTCGAAGTTGGATATCTCCGAGACTGCAATATCTTTTTGAAGAATTTCTTTTGTAGTGTAAAGTAGAGCTCAAAGCCGATATTTCGTAAGCAAAGGATCTTGCAAAAACATTTTCCTTTTACGAGTTTTGCAAAGTAGTTGCTACTTCAGGCTGGTTGTATTGAATGAATGTATTTTTGAAGTAACCATAACAGGGTAGAAAACTTTTGTCACAGATAGTTTGCGAGCCTTTGAATTTGCCATTGTTTTAGGAAATTTGTTAACTATCTCTTGGATGGTGCTTACAAATACAGAATTTTCAAATGAAAAAGTTAAAAGGCACGATGGTACTCAAAGAGTAAAAACGGTGTAGCGGGTTGTATGTGCGACGTAAAAAGTTCACTTGTGCAACGAAGTGCACACAACGTTTTCCGTAATGAACAAAAAGTGGTTTTCTGCTATTCACGAATGGAAACTCGCTCGTTGTGATTGTCGATCGAGTTGCAAAACTTTCCTGAACGGGTTTACAGTGAAGACAGTTAATTAATATTTTAAATCAACCGACCAAGGCTGTGTAATGTTGAGGCTCAAGAGATTTACACCAGATTCATGTTTTTAATTGAAAATACACGGGAAACACAACACTCGTATTCGTATGGACAAACTTGTACTTTGATACAATGCACATTGTGCAATAAACAGACTACCATTTCATAAGTGAAAATATTTGCTTTGTTTTTTCGTTGTTCTCTTCACCGCCTGTAGCTAAAAGGAATGTATATTTAGGTACGTACGAAATTAAACAGTTCTTTTCAGCAGGAAAGAAGATAATCCATCCATTTGTAAAGTTTATGCCAGAATGTGACCTACAACTTTGTAAAAGCAAATGAGAGAGACATGAATGAATTTATGAAGTTTTTTCAAGTTTTTTTTACAACATTTAGTTTGCTTTACATCAAAAAGAAAACCTAAATGTGGAATATTATGTCCACGAATAATATGTTGTTTATGATCTGTTAAATTCGAAAAGGTGGACTCTGACTTTTCTCCTTTGAAAACGGCCAACAAAGCGCTAAGCCAGAATTTAATTAAATGAAATTCATATAAACGGTGAAAGTCTTGTGGTAGATGAAATTTGTAATTCAAATGAAGTGCAACAAAAATGAAGACGTGATAATATGGAAACCATACCTTGGTATATGAGTCAAGTCACATCCGCAAATGTAGTTGGAAGTAGTAGATTAGGTGATTCTTTCGAACATTTTAAATTGTTACATAAAAGGCAAAATAAATTTTCAAACGTAAGGTATTTTACCACTAAGCGAATTTTGTACGAAAACGTTTTCACGAGGTTCAAAAATTCATACAATGTGGGTTATCTGAAAAGCTTCCCGTACAATCGATTTTTTTTTAAATCAGAAAATGATCGCGTTTCCGCCCCATATCCAAAACAGTCAGAACATTTCGGGTACATCAACTTTCAACTAAATTTTATTTTAAGTTCATCGTGTTACAGCAAATAAAGTGAAAGATTTTGTTGTAAACAATAGCCGATAAACAAAAGGAGTAGTAGTTTGAATTGCGATGCATCTGCCGTTTGCAAGAGATTAACAGTAGGCTGTATCGATTTTCAAAAACATATGCATATCTTTGCAAAACATTGGTTTTTCTCGTATAAAACACACCTTATGGTCGTCAGAGTTCACATACAATCCATATAACTACATGACATTTAAATACATATGCAGTGGAATCGACCGTGTGGATTTTGTGGATTGGCACATCGTGAGCCTAATAAAGTACTTTGAAGTTGAAGTTGAATACAACCTTTAAAAAAAATCTTTTCTAGTGCCTGTCATTAGAGTGCGTTGCTGCATGAGAAAGTTGCCACATATCTGATTAATACTTTTTCATGGAAACAAATTTTTAAAAACTTTACAACAGAAACACGGTTCAATAAAAATAACTGAAAATTTCTCGGAAAACTTACATCATTTCATTCCACCGGGCTTAAGCTATACGAACACAGAATTTATAAAACATAACTAGCGGGAAATTTGCAGAATTGACAGATGATTTTGGCATTTGCTTCAATCGGTAAAAAAAATATGGAATAAGTCAAAGGTCAAAAGCATTCCTTGTGTTGAACGTTCAACAAACTGAATTCACGTACGTACATAAAGTGCTTTTATTTCAGGCCTTTTTCCAGAATACTTGTTATTTTGGATTGCATAGAGAATAAGCATAACATGGCGACGGTACTCATCATATGATTGTGTGAGTCATGCCGAAAAACTTTTTTTCATTCTTTAACCTTTTAGAAACGGCAATCGTATAGTGTAATAGAATCTGTTACTTCATTTATGTGTGATACAAAATCTGTTACTTCAATATTTTGTTGTACTATCCGCTTTAAAAGAGTACACTTGCCGAAGCTTATAGCTTATTCTGATCGTAATTGTCGATAACAGCTGACTAGAAGTTTCTGTACGGATATGTTGTTTCCCGCAGTGTCGCATCATCCGCATGTAAAACAAATGACACCCGATAATAGTTCTTTTTGCTGATCAAATTATCCGAAAAAATAGTTTGAGGAGTTTCACTTTCACTATGCTATAAGTTCAGTCTAAGATTCTTAAAGGCAGCTTAAATCACGATGACTGAAAAATGAATTCATAAACGGACCTCATAATAAGTTTTTACTTGGATAGCATTTTAATTGTTCCACATTGAACCACATGTTGTCAACAAATGAAACGTACGTGTGGAATTGAAGAGACGTAAAGACAAGCGCTATTTCTGCGTGGAAAAAATAAAACGAAAGAAACAAACGAAGCCCAACAAAATTAAATTCTTATAATGAGGTTTGAAATTTGAAAAAACTTTCTAACTCACTAGATCTCATGCTGTTCCACATACAAACTCAATTAAATAAGGTGTGTCTGATTTTGACATCATACTTAAAAACATCGCTAAAATTTATTGTTATCATGTGCATCCACACCAAGTACTGTTGACTTTCAAAAGTTCATTTTTTTCTTCTTGTTTAATTACGTCCGTAATTCACACTCCGTATAAATAAGAATTTAATCAACATAAATTATGCGCATCAATTTTTCGTACTATAAAAATCCGGCCAAGGAAAAAACAGAGATATCAACACAGGGCCGTAGCCAGACCTCCAAATGGGAGGGGGCGCGAGCCCCAAACATATGGTCTGCGAAAAAATCGTTTAGTTTTTTATTTTACAATGAGCAGTACATCCACGTCTACTACGAGTTCTAGTTTCGGTGATGGGTACACTCTACCTACAGACTTTTTTGTGAATCTGTGTAAATGTTACAAAATACGCGAGCGCAGCGAGTGAAATTTTTGTTATAATCTGTTGTTCGGCTGATGAAATTGGTTATTAGAGAAAATCTAATGGCTGCTCTGCGCCGCTTTTAAGTAAAACAGTACCAATCAGCGTAGCACTTAGGATTTTCAGGTTCACTGAATACCTTGACTGAAAAACAGGGTTCTTCAGCAAAAAATAGTGAAAAATGTGTGTCCACCGCTCCCCCAGTAGAGTATCAAAAATCAAAATCAAATTAAAGTTTTAATTCATGTTTCCGAACATGATCTTCAAATCAAATGTTATAATCAATTTTGGTACATAATGCTCAAATTACAAATTGAAGATCAAATTTTGATACCAGAAGATTTGAAGTTCACAATTTTACTACTTGATGATCAAACCCGGAAGTTTAAAATTTTCGGATCAAACCAAAAACGTGGACATCAATAATGTATAGTGGGAAAGACGTTTTAATGTAATTGATCACTGTATCGAAATTGCTGGGCTCATTTTTCCCCATCCAAGGTTCTTTTTTGAATGAAGTATTTCATAGAAAAGTGCCATCTTGCCAACTCTCGAGTGTAACTCTATGTTATTTTGTGTGTGCTAAGCATACGCAAAATTGGTTTACTTTAGTTGCAGTTTTACGATTATTGTCAGCCTAGTCTATCTCTGTTTCGTCTAAGAGACCACAAATGAAATCTTTGAAAAATTGACAATAAAAATTTGATTGATTGATGAATGGAAATCATTTTGATTATCAAATTTACGATAAGATCATCAATCTATTTTTTGATATTCAATTTTTTTTCAGGTTCAAACTTTGTTGAAGTTCAATTCTAAAGGTTAAGTTTGACCAAGCAGGTCTCTTTAATTGTTGCAATTTGCAATTTCTCTGACGAGATAAGATTATTGCCATAAAAATATCAGAGTTTTCATCGAAACATTTTTCCATTTACGCCGTGAATTTTCAGTCAAATTTTGATATGTCGATTGATTCCGTGCATTATTCGTTTGAGGACCAATCCGATCAGCAATAATAAGGTCGCTAAATTTGGTTGCTAAATTATTTAAAAGGTGTACTAATGTTATGTCAATAGCTTCAGCAGAAGTAATATTTTGATATTCTGTTCTTGTAACGTGTCTTTGTCGATTATACTATCTCCCTGTATTTTTTTATTTAATGAAAAGCTGGGAGGGGGCTCACGAAATGTGGGAGGGGGCTGAGCCCCCAATAGCCCCCCCATAGCTACGGGCCTGTATCAACAACAATACGACCGTACTTACATCTAGGTATATTACTTACGTACCTCGGTCTCAAGGAATGTTTTATATGATAAATCAAGTGTATTGTGTGAATGATAAAGTTTTTATGGCTCATTATAAATTTTCCTTTTTTTTTGAAAAATTGGCAAAAGAAAAATAATAAAAATCAAAACACCAATAAACCATTAAAAATTCATTTTTTTTTCTTATTTCACATTCTCATCGAAACTTTAACTTTCTTTATGCGTTCATCCGAAGATATGAACATGATGAGAGACAACCATTAAATTCCTCGTCAGAGTCGGTAAATATCGCAATATGGAAAACTTGGTAATTTTCGAAAATGTGTTTCGCATTCGAAAGTTTAATGTAAAGTTTGTGTAGATCGGAAATTTTGAGAAAATGCACTTAAGCTTTGATGTTGACCTACAAGTTGTTTCCGCGAGGTATGCTGGAGACGAAATTTGTAATTTTCAATTTATAAGTTTACTTCCTTATATATCCCCCCCATATACATTTTTACCGAAGCTACTGAACCATTCTCTTTTTTCGTCAAACGAACGAGTCGTAATAACTTAAAATTGTTAATTTCTAGAGTTTTACCAATTTCCTATTTACATTCGTAAATTCGATATTAAGAAGTCGGGTGCGGGATCCATGATCCATTTACTGAAGTTTAAATAGACAGACAAATCTATTTCTTTATTACTTCAGGTCGTGCGGTTTGACTCATTTCAGCCTCCTTACTTACTTGGTTGGTTATGTTTAGTAATAGGATGTCTTCTATGTTGATGTGCTTCAGGTGTCGTTTCTCTCGTGTTTAATGGCGCTATATCAAACGATAAGCATTAACGATTACATGATTGACATGGCTTTCAGAAACGGCTAATCATGTATTATCAACATCAATGAGAAAAATAAGCGACGATCTCCGGTTAATGTGATCTTATGTAGTGAAATATGTAAACGAATGAAGTAATTTTTTAATTCATTTTCTTAAACCTAAATTTGTATCAGAATATGAAGCAAATTCTACCCATGTAGTGGCTTCTATTCTTAACAAACGTTACCCCGATTTATTTATGCAGAACCATGGAAACTGACCTGATTCAGGAGAAACAGTAGAAAGATAACTTAGCTTAGCAAACTTAAACTAAATTAATCTCACACAAATACATTGAAGTAATAGATTTTCTTAGTGTATGCTTTGAACAAGAGATGTTGTTACAGTATAGGTTAATGATCTACATGTGGTAAATTCAATTTTTTTATGCAATCAAAATTTGCATATATTTTAGGCATCATAAAACTCAGAAACTGAAACTTCCTCATAACTCATTAGTGTCACTCGAAAAGTCTAACAGATTCACTGATATGATTTTTCTAAAGAATTGACGTGTAATGATTAATGGTATGTCATTTGTTCTCGACAAAAACGATATAAATAATTAGAATCTATTACTTCATTTATTTACGTTTGATAGAAAATCTAAAACTTCAATATTTTGTCACACTTTCCGCTTACACTTGAGAACACTTGCTGAAGCTTATAGCTTATTCGATAACATGACTAGCGGATAGGTTGTGTATCCTTAGCTGCAGACTCTATGAATATATTGGTGATATGGATGTTGAAACCATCTTCAAAAATAGGAATTAATGAAAATAGCAATCACAGTTCATTTATGTAGAATCGGTGGAAGTAGTTTAATATTCCAACAAGATTCCAGTTTTGCTCTGTCACATTCTGGAAACAGAATTTTTATCTAGAGCGGCAGTGTAGTGAGGCGCGAGGGGCAGATATTTGTAGATTTTGTTGACAAAGGATTTTCAAAACGATAATCCTGTATTAATTCTGAATGGGTTTTTAAAGGTTATTCTTCAATTTTCATAGTTTTTATCTTTTTTTGATTTTCTTCATTGAATGATTTTATAGGATTTTCTATGAATTTGAGGATTCTCTTTCGTAAAATTTTGAAGGATTTTCGTTTGTCTGACAAAGGAATTTCTATGAACATTTGCCCGAGGCCCAGACAGAAACTTTTTACGTTCCTAACTTTCTGCAGTTCTACTCGTTTCCACATCGTTTTCACTTGTACATGAGGAATGGATGAAATATAGAGAGTCAGTTGGTGCTTTCGTATGATAAAATACATGTGATGATGATCATTTTAAAGTCGGCGCTGAATACTGTCCGGAACTAATTTAATTATTAATACTGAACCGAAACCACTGTTACTTACTTAGATAATACTTTTTGTTATTTTTGAATATTATGGGTTGTGATGATGGGTACTCTCTTTGAATAGGTCGTAATTTAAAAAAAATATTTTTTCCGTTGTTTTATCTTCTTCCCAGACCCGTTATTCGTACAATAGAAATGTTAATTCCCATTCGGAGCACTACTGGCTGGCAGAAAGTAATAATAAAATGAAAATTAAATATTTTTTGTAGTTCAATTAAGACGAAGCATACTGTAACAACTATGCATAAGATTATTTTTTTGTAAAATTGAATTTTAAATGTGTCCTCTTAAAATCATAAAAAAAAATTATATTTCACTTGATGAATACAATAAAGGACCGAAAAACACAATGTAAAGTACACAACCTTCAGGTTAGTAGAGGAAATGAAATGTTCGAATAAAAATTTTATTTCCTTAAAAGCATTTTATGGTAAGATATTTTGTTCGAAAGAGAGATTAAAATTTTATATCCATCCCGTTGCTATAATGTATTATGGTAAGAAAGGAAGTTTGAATGAAAAACAGAATTACAGAAATTGAGTGAAACGATGAAATTCATTCATTTGTGAGTATATATTGAAACTTATTGCGGAAATGTTATTCAATTATAATAATTATCATAAATAAACTAAGGGAAACTTTTTAATCGCCCGATGGATATAAATGTATTTTCGATACATATAGGTCTATTTATATAAAATAATAAAAGAACCATCATCTACAACAAATGACAAAGTCGAAACAAAGTAACAAAATAACATTAAAAAATGACAACAAAAATGAGCACAATTTGAAAATTATCAGAGTAAAACTTGAGATTTATATAAATATATTTATGCAACAATAACTCAATAAATAAAGTTAGAAATAAAAACACAGAACTTCTACCAAAGTTAGAACATTAATGCAGTTTTAAAGGTCTTTGGTTTTAACATTGTACAGTCGATGTTTCACTCTTTTTCCTTTCTTCGACTGTACAATCCAAAGCTTTATCAATAGTTATTTACATGTTACTTGCGTCGAAAACGATTCTTTTCACAGTTCAAGCACTTCTTTCACAGTCTTCAGCATGCAGTAGAATATTATATATATCTTTACCCTAAAAATGCAGTTTATAGTGGAGTAAGCGAACGTGCAGTACCTAGACAAAAAACTATGATACTAAAACTGTAAAACGGTGTCTCGGTTCTCGATGAAGTAAACAAGGTTCTCGATTTCGCCTCGAGCCGTTTCCTACAACTCCAACGAGTGTCAAATTTAATATTCTGCAAAGGCGCATTTAATTTTCCTTTATCTATGATTCGCTAAACTTTTTGCAAAAAGGCATGACCTACCTACATCGTAGAGGCTGCTCAATTCTCATGACCTATTTAACAGGTCCTGTTGAGATGTGGTATTTTTGAACGGCATTATTAAATGCAAGGCATCGAAAGATGTTATTTTCGTTGCACAGGCCGAAACAGCACGTACACTACATTTGGTTTGGTTTTTATTGGAAAACATCGATTTGTCGTTTACAATCATATTACAATTAAATTTTCAAATACTGAAGAGCAAAATTGAACATTGATCGTATGAATAAACTATACAAATCAAAAACACTGAGGCCAGTCCTTGTTGGGCCCATTGTGTTATTTCTCCGTTTAAAAATTTTCAGATTAGCGAGTAGGCACTTGCTTCCTGTAATAAAAGAAAGCACGTTAGCCAGGCCTAGTTTTAACTGTTATTCAGGAGAGTCCTTAAACTCTTTCGAGCCGGGCAAGTGCATATATAATGTCTTGCTGCTTCCGGTTCTAGTCCACATCCTCCGCAAGTTGGATCATTTACGATACCCATCTTATTGAGGTGATAACACAAGCTGTTGTGTCCTGTTAGGATTCCAACCAGTCATCGCAACTTTTCTCTACCGAGATTTAACAGAAATTTGGTGTTATTTGCGTTGCACTATACAGTCATTTAGGGATAAAACATGAATAAAGTTCATGCTATAACTTGGAGCTTACGGCATCGAAATCTGTAATACCATTTTAGAATTCTTGTCTACATCACAAACAGGCTCGACATGTTACTGAAAGTTCGTCATCTCAAAACAACGAATTTCCAAGCAAGCACGTAATCTACCATAACTCGCTAAGCGCCTAGAACTATGAACTATAAGAAGTACCATTTCCGACGTACGTATCATGCAAAGGGATAATTCAAATACTGCGCACGCTGTCTTGGGAGGAATTTTAAATTGTTTCCTATGTACTTTAGCGTAGGGGTAAAAAAATTGTTTAGGTGTGCACATTTGAATGTCCCCTTATAGCCATTTACACGACAAGGGATAAAAATGTGATAAGGCCAGTTTTTGTGAGAATTTTGTTGATCCGATGCAAATCCCAGGTTGATAAATATGGGAAACCCATACTTTTCATTTTTATCCCGAGTTATGCAATGGATTTTACATGCTTTTGTTTTCCCTACGGTCGAAAGTGGCTTATTACACACCTAAGGAAAACAAGAAATTTGATTTAGGTTTCAAAAGCATGTAATAGTATTTTACATGAATAGGGATAAAAAGCTGAAAAATAGAGTTTTCGTGTGGATTTTGTTGATCTGAGGCGTAGCCGAGGTCAATAAACAAACACTCGAAATCGAGACTTTTCATTTTTATACCGAGTTATGTAATTGACTTTTCATGCTGATGGCGTCGAAAGTGGTGCTTGAAACATGAAAAGTACGGTTTTCGGCGCATGTGGCATGTAAAATATATTTTTTATTATAATGTAAGAATGTAAGCAAAAATAATTTCGTTAACTTAAAACATCGATTCTATGAATAACTAGTTTTTTTAAGCTTAAATATAAAATTTACGTAGCGCAGCGATATTAAAATTTAAAAATTTAAAAAATTTGGGCTTAGTAAACGTTTTCCCTTTTTTAACAGAATTCTTCTGATCCTTTTTAGCTAAAATGGTTCATGCAATTTAAATGTGTTTAATAAATATCCACATAGATTTTGAATTAATTATGTAAAGACTTCTTAGTAAGAAGTGACATACATATTGAGGACAGCATTTAAATGTTTCAATAAAATATTCAAAATGATTAAATGGATTTTGTTTTGATTTTTCATCGTACTTACTCAAGTTCATCCAACACTAGCATCTTCTTCCGCCTTTCCAGTCATGGGTCAAATTTACTCACTGCTAATTAAATACCTAAATCTGGTGACCATAGCTCAAAGCTCTTTATTTTCGTCTGCAATAAAAGCGAACAGTCTCACCTTTCCCAATTACATTCAACATTCAGCACTTTGATGAAATTAGAAATACTAGCGCTTTGTCTATGTAAATCTGACCCAGAACAGAACCTTTAATTTCATAGATTTTATTCCAATCTCTCCATTCCATAAAGTCACTTAAAGTTTCGTCGTTTTTCAGTTTTTGCTTCCATGAAATTTATCTCTTTGTAATTCGATTCGTAACTTGCCAATGTTTGACAAAGAGATAGCATTGAAAGACTAAAATTCAAACAGCCAGCGTTCAGCTTTTTGTTTACTTACTTAATTTGTATGTGACTGGATAACCGATGGCTAAACAAATCTATGCCTGAATTCTCTTTAACTCTGTAGACTTTGTTGATCAAATTATCAAAATTATCAAATTTCTAAAGCGATGGATTATATTTTTAGAAGTCCAGCACTGGTAATGATCAGAGTCAACAGTATTCGACCCGAGTTGCTATTTTATACTCGAGTATATAAATCATGTATATCCTGTAGAAGATAATATCCATCATATGGTGTATAAACAGAACGTTTCTTTAATTACATAAAAATTTTAGTTGATTGTAAACCCCATAGTGGTGTTTCACCTACACATTCTCATTCGAATCTGTAAATTTGATTATTGTTGAGCTAGCGGGAAACACTTTCTAGTTTTTTTTTTACTTATTTTTAAGTGTAATTCACTTAGCTGCAAGTGTTTTGAAGCTGGATATACATATTTTGCAGAAAAAGTCACTCTTGATAAGTTTTTCAGCTGATACCTTCGTAAAAATCTACCGATTCGAATGAACTACCATTAATTGATGAAATCATTGTGCTGGTTTCTTATATATAGTAAAACAAAGCCATGGCCACCGCAGTGTTAAAAAACGCGGGGTAATAGATTTCGTATCGAAAATTAATAAACTGTGTAAACAGTGGAAGTAATAGATTGAATGATAATGTCATGAGATAATTGATGTGTCGATAAGGGATAGAATGCTATGTAAACTTCAGTGCCGCTTAAAATAAAAGAGAAGAATATCGTCCATCAAGAAAAAACTTTATTTTTTGTTAGAGAGGAAATGCATCCCTTTGTTTAAAATATATATTTTTTATCATCATTTATTTATGTAGTTATAGGTGTTTGTATATTGTTTTACTATTATTTTCCATTTTTAGCTTTAAATTCTCTTTTCTAATATTTAATTTAACGTAGAATAAAACTTCTAAAAACTCGAAACATGGAAGATACAGTCAGAATAGTCTTCAACATGAGTTAATTTTTTATACTTTTTCTGGTTTTTGATTTGTACATTTAACATTTAAACTTACCATTACCAATTTTTGTCAAACATTAAATATTTTCATTTTTTTTTAATATACTGGCAAACATAGAATTTATTATTATTTTAAATGGTGTTACCTTATTTGGCTTCTTATTTTCTTTAAATTATTTTTCATTTAATTTTTTAAGTTTTTCTTAATTTAATTTCTACTGCTAAAATTTCACTCCATTTTCTTATTTGATTCAGCCAATTTATTGATTTTTTTTTGATAAATATTTATACGAGAGAATGTTCAAGCTTTTGATTTGAGTAACCAACGCATGATATACCAGTCTGGTGCGTACGAACGAAATTAGCTCGCTAATAACATTTTGAAATCTGATTGTAATGGTTTGGAGACAGCAAAAAGAGCTTTCACTACTTTCTAATACGATTATAAACGCCTATGGTAGAGCTCGGTCAAACCAGCTTGACCTGAAAATCCAAGCCAGGTCAGACAATAATTTCAGGAAATTTTTCGAGAATTTTAAAGATTTTTCAGGAGTTTTCCGTAACTTCAAGAGATTTAAATAACTTCTGGCATTTCGAGAATTTTCAAGAATTTTGAAAATTCTCAAAGTAAGTAAGTAAGGTAAGTGTAGAAAATGATCTGACCTAAAAATAACCAGCTCAAGGCAATGTCAAAAATACAAATTTTCCAGTCTCTCAAATCTAAAATTTCATTCGAACTGTGGTCAGTTCCAAATTTCTCAAAAGAAGCTCTGACCTAAACAGATTCAGTTATTCGGGTCAGGTTCAGATAAAGATAAATTTTACGATCTTGCAAGGTTTCTCAGTTTTTTACTGCAGATGTACCTAACAACACATCTGACCTGAAACCTGAAGTTACCTAAAGGATTTGAATGGAAATTTGGGGTCAAAAGGGTAGGGCTTGATTAGGGCTTGATTGACAGTTAATATTGAAAATTTCCATACATTTTGGGTGACAGGGGCAGAAAATCTTAAAAATCCTGAATTTCTCACTTATTTATGAACAGCGAGGTTCAGGGCCAGGTTCAGATCGGAGCAGATTTTTTAAGTGAACAGATTTTCGACGAAGTCTTGCCTATTATCACGTAGCTTATTTTTACTGAACAGAATAGCGATCACAATCAGCTTTCATAACATTATTTAATCGTTGATCACTGCAGATGCTAGGTCCCCGAACGCACTAGACTTTTGTTAGCGTTGTCTATGAATTCTCTCCATTAATTTTCTATTAAATAGATTGAGTGACGCGATTAACAAACGAAAAATGAAATCAACCGAAAAATTCAATTACCAGGAAAATGGATTTTCATATTTCATCAAAAAAGAAGATTTTCTATTTTTTTTTGTAGTAGAGAAACCATATAGTGTGCGTGAGGTAGGTATATTATACAATATTCTGTAATGATTATAAAATGCTAATTAAGAGCAAACGTCATAAGAACTGTAAAATTTATGTTGAAATGATTCTGTGTCACTAATTCTAACTAATTTTAATAATCTTCTACCCAGTATGTCCTTGTTTTTCATTATCTATTTTGGAGAAATGAGAAACTACGATCGCATGCTGTCATCAATGGGGTGTATAATGTTGATGGGTTTTTGAGGAAATTAGTTTGGTAACAGAGGATTCACATATTCGAATTAGCACCAACGAAATATCCGTATACTATACACACACTCAGTTCAATTATAGCAAAGAAAGGGGTTGTCCATAAATGTCGTAAGTTAGTTAGTTTGAGTGGCAGATCTCAAAAAATCCCGAAAAGCTGAACGTTATATTGAAAGCATTTCTAGAATCGGCGCACCCTTCTTATTCCGAGACAATGTAACTCTCTTGGTAAGCGATTTGAAAAGTAATCTCATTATAATTTGAGTCGCCCTTTGCATAAAAGTCGTTTATGGACATAGGGTTCAAAGTAAATTAACAGCATAGCACTCTAGCTGCAAGCATGAACACGTGATATGCCGAATTCGTAGAGTACACAATTGCATGTGTTGTGTGTTCAAACACCCACAAAGAAAACTTGCCTCCTGTTTACACGAATACGTTTGCACTAGACTCCAAATTGTTCTATGTTAGTATCTGGAAGCTAAAAGGTTTTCTTTGGAGATTTTTTTTTTCGTTCACGTATCGCCCCTTAATTAAACCTGTAAATAATGTATCACCCAACGTGCATCCAGTCAACGGATATATTTCCTGATAAAATGCTTTGCCTTCAATTTCATTTATCATTCAAGTTACAGAACCACTGATTCATTGTTGATGGCATCTTTTATTGAGAACAGGTCCGCACTGGCAAGAGGTCTTACTGGGCTACTGGGCATCACCCGATGGGCTTTTTCAATTTTTGTGAGAAAGTTTCAATTTGTCTCCCTTGTCCATTTTTGTGTGTGAAGACATCGCCCGGAGGGCCTTTTAGTAGCCAGTTCGGTCCTGAATAGGAATATTGTTTGCCTACTTTCTTAAACCAAATTTTGGACCATATACAAAGAAGTTTTGCTTCTACTTCAACTTTAGTTTTGATATTTTTACGGTCTTTGCTTTCAATAATTATTTTGTTCATAACACATTGCTGAGAAGTACAAGAAATCTGTTGTTAATGGGAACGACAAAATAAGCTATAGCAGCGTTGGCTAGAGGTCGGAACAGATCAGATTAATCTGAAAATCTTCAGATCAGATTGAGAAATTTTCAGATCAGATCTGAACTGAATCTGAAAAATTGTATCTGAAATTTTCAGATTCAGATCAGATTACTATTGAATTGAATCTGATCTGAATCTGAAATTTCAGATCGCGTGATTTCAGATTCAGCTCGGATAAAAACTGATTTGATCTTATTATCTGAAAAATTTGTATGAAAATTTCAGGAAATTGCAAAAGTTTTCAGATCAGATTGCAAAAATTTAGATTTTCAGATTTCAGTTTGAATTCAGATTTGATCTGAAATTGTCAGATTCAGACCAGATAAAAGTGATCTGTTCCGAACTTTAGCGTTGGCCTTTTCGGTTTTATATATCAAAGGAAGTAACAGATTTGATAAAAATAATACTCGTGAAAGTGTACGTACACTATTTTCCGTGGCGTTGTTTGTTATAAGAAACCTGTGGCCTATTGGCCAAGCAAGTATTGCAGTTTTTGCGTTCGATTTCTTTGATGGTAAATCACGGTGGTTGTCAAAACAGCTCAGATATAGTGGAACGGTTTTTCTGAGTCCTCTGAGGTCCCATCACTCCTACCAATACCAATTTAAAAAAAATGTTTTTTGCTTGAAAATCCATACAAAATTCGGAAAAAAGTCGAAATTCAAAAAATGCTGTATGAGAACGGATCAGCTCAGACATTGCAATGTGTTTTTTTTGTATACTCTAGGGTCCCTTTACTACTAGCAATGCTAATATTTTTGAGTAGCCTTTCATAAAACTTTTTCTCACTTGAGAGCCATCGTGACATATCCATGGAATGTCATTAGCAGTGACGTTCCCACAAAAACTGTAACTTTATGACAAAATGTACTAGCTGTACTAGAAGTACACACAAATCTATTACAATTAGGCTTTATTTTCCGAATGGCATTTCCATATTGATCTTCAGGTAAACCCACGATACCAATGCATAGGGATTTCATCGAATGGAAATACAATTTTTTAAGGTGTACAGGAAATGTACTAGATCTTTTAGAAATCATAAGTGGAATCAATCCCTATGGGTGTGAAATGTATGTACTAGATTTATTCGGTACATTTGTGGAATCCCATATACAGTAGACTTACCACAAATTCAAAGCCCTCAAACTAGGGTTCCGTGTGTATTTTTGTGGATTTGGATAACCTTAAGTGTTTACATAATTTGAGTCAATTGCCATCCACATAAGTCAGTACAACTACGGTAGTAGACCAGAATTATCAAAATAGGCCTCTTCGACGCATGGACATAAACAAAACAGAACAAAAGAAAAATCTCTTCTAGTGCCTCAGCTCACGATTTTGAGGTTGAATTTTGCACAATATTGTGCCCATTATAATAGGTAACATTCACCCCACAACATTCCAAACAAATTCCGAAATGGAACGTTAATTTAATGACGGTAATAAAATTGTTATGGACTTGAAAACGAAATGGGATACTGGATGGAAATGAATTAACGACCGTCGTCGACGACTTTGCATTACTTTTTAGCTGTTATCCCGGATTTTGTATCAATTCAATTTTGTTTTTAAATTTGAAATAAAAAATGAGAAAATAAAGAAAAAAAGAAAACTTTTCATTTCTCGATCACAATAATAATTAATTGTTTTAAGTTCAATACAAATTTTTTTATAGTCTTTGATTTTTTTTAAACACACGTTTCCTTCCTATAAATTTGCTAAATATAAAAATATTCACAGATGATTTGTTGCCCGTTCTATCCGGCAATGATTTATAAAGTTTCTTGCAAAATGTATTTTTTTTATTAATTTATTTAACTTAACTTAAGCCTAGTTTGATTCTTATGAATGAATGATTATCCGTTTCCAACTTTTATTTTATTTATTCTTAGTATCATCTTCTGCTTCTTAAATTTTCTCCTTCTTTTCAATATTAATTACATTTACTCTACGGTAAATTTAGGTGTCATATTAGACAGTTGTTTGTCATGTAGAATTAATAATTAAGAACCTGAACGAAAAGGTTTACATTATCTACTTAGTACACGGTTTGATTATTATTTTATATACCACACAAGTTCCCACACCAATCCTATACACGCAGTCTAATTTTTTTTTAAATAATTTTTTCTTTAAAAACGTTCAGATCCACAGCGAAATTCTATTCTCGATTTATTAAGAGAGAATGCAAGAATTCCGCTTGCCGCCAATACTTCGCTCCTGGATTTGTTGAAGATGTTGCAACTGAGCGGCTGATGGTACATGGGATGTGGATGGCGGTGCGCTAGATGGTGGAGCAGGTGAGCCTCCGCCTTGATTCGGCGGTAATGATTGTCGACGGCGTCGTCTTAATGCAGGACTTAGATTGTATGTGATTTTGGCTTGGACGAGAAGCTCCTTGAAAATCTATTCGAATAATACCAACGATATGAGCTACTCATACACCAAAACGTTTGCTCAATTTTACCTGGGTTACATTCTCATTGTTTTTGGCTGAAGCTTCCACGAAACCGTTTTCCCAGTCAACGTTTACCAGTGATTCGGTGGTATCGAAATCAAGCTTTACGAAAACGGTGCAAAAGAGGAAACGATAAACATAAAATCGAATAGGGAAGTCTGTTATACGAAAATTGTATTAGCTTAAAGCTTTCAGGATAAAAGCTTTCGAAACTTTGTCGGTTCGATAAACTTTACCATGAAATCTACGATGATGTTATTGGTAAATGACGATCCGTGTATTTATTTATCATTACCATATAGTGACGAAATGTGTAAAATACATCGTATACACAGTGTACATACATTTAGGGTTAAGTGTAGTAAATCATGACTGAATCAATATCTAATGTTCATAAAGCTTAATGTAACGAGTAATTGGTAGTTCGTATTTGGATAAACTGTTGAGAAGATTGGGATTATAAGCCACGTTCTTCGTGCATTTGAGTATAATGGGAATAAACGATGTACTTGGTGCTGTACGAAAGTCAGTAAAGGAATTAAGATTCCCTTTTTATTGCTTGGCTGGAGCGATATTTTCTTTTAATTAGTTCGATGCGTTTCATGGTGAAAAGATACGAAACGCGGAGGGTGATTCATTGTAGACGTGTTGAGATAGCATACAATGATTATTTCGAATTATGGTATTTACGATGTTAGTTTTAATTAAATAATTTCAAGCGTAAATGAACTCAGACCATGATGAATAGACAGTGCTTATTAAGCACATCCGTGAATTTTATCTTTTACCCACCAAATAGAATATTATTACAATTCGAATTGTCACTTTTTTTTAGTGCTGCTCGTCTAACTGATTGATTTGAAGTATTTGCCCCCGTTTTTCATCAATCAACAAATCAAAGAATTCCGAAATATATTTCTACGGTAAAATTACACGTTGAATATTTAACCCTCCGAACGATAATTGATTTATTCCGAATATTAAAGAGCAAAACAAACCTGTTGCAGGAATTGTTTGATTTCATTAAGTGCCGAAGAAAAAAATGTTTTCCACATTCCTTTGAATAGATAAGCCTCAATTTGTGGAAGTTTGTTCATCAATTATGAGAAAACAAATCATGAAGTAAAACGAAATTGGTAAAATAAAGTCATGGCAAAGCAGGGTAGTAGTTTGGCTTAGGTGCTAGGGGATAACATCCTTTAAATAATTCAGACGAGAAAAAAAATAGAAGAGAAAAAATATGGACGAACGATGCAAAATAAAGGTGTTAATGTCACATCAAAATAATGAAAGGGGAAGAATTTCGGGCATGTGGAATTTATAGATGATAAACCATTGAGAATATCATCAATCCATCAGGTCAATGAGAAGTGGGAGGTTCAAGTTATATCCATTTCAACATATCTTGACGAGTTCTTTCTAACGAACAAAAATCTGAACACTTTAAGATGAAATTTGAGGAAATTGTCATTCAAATTATTCATTTTTTGTAGTAGTTTACGCAGCGCTGCAGCGCAATTAAAATGATCGAATTTCATTTCAATGTTTAGAACTCATCGAAACCACCCTAACGAGCTATCTCATGTTACAATCGGTCAAGATGATGGTATGTTTTGAAAGAAATCGTGATTTTAGGAAATTTCCCTTTCCAACATAAGACATCCGACCGCCGTTTCGATCTGAGAGAAAATTTAAATACGTCCATCGACGTTTTGCATTAATATGCAGTTCAAAAATACCATTTATCATCAGGCCATGGTGACAGTGGTACTCAAGTGCTCTAAGAACACTATACCGATTTGCGCACCAACAAGTCTAGCGAATCATAGTCGAAATGAAATTTCAACTCATCACTAAATTTTCTAACTCGTGGCCAGTCCGTGGTTTCTTTTACCAAAAGCCACCACTTGAGTGAATCCAAGCAAAGGTTTGCATATATGTTTGAATGTGAAAAAATGAAAGAAGTTTTTTCGTATATGCCATGTCGCATAAGTCGCATATGTGTGGCTTATGATGGTTTGAAAAAACTTTCATTTGTTCACATTCAAACATATGTGCAAACCTTTACCTTTCCAACTTTCTACAACTTTCTTTCCTAGGACGCGATTAAAACTAAGAAATAGTATGATATTCAACCATTTTATAAAACGTTACAGAAAATGTTAAAGAGCGAAAATTTCCACATCTTAAAGTGGTCCGCTTTCAATAAATAGGGAAAGGTCTCGACGAGCTCTAGGAAATAGGATAAAATTTGCGGAAACTTGAAATCAGTGAAGACAAATATTTGCAAAAACAGCTAAAAATGACAGATATGTGGAAAAATATCCTAAAAGTGTTCGTCTATAAGTGATCACTTTTTTGTGTGTCAATGTTCGTTAGGGCTCGTTAGATTCGTCACGACATTGTGAAAATGGATAAAGCTAGAAGCGAAGCTAAATCGGAAATACAGTTTGTTCATTTCATTTTTACACAGTTTCTAAAGATTGTCGATATGTCAGAGTTTTTAATGTACCCAGTCAATTAAGTTCTTCCCAAATTGCGCAATATTTGAATTCGCGATAGAAATTTTAAATTTTGCGCCAAAAATTCATAATTTGGGAATAACTTAATTGACTGGGTACATTTAAAACTCTGACATATCTAAAACTGTGTAAAAATGAAATGAATTATGAAATTCACCAAGATATAGAATTTCATAAATAATAGGCTCTGGTGAAAGCCTACATAAGAAGATATTCAAATTCTCGTATAAGAATAGTCATTGAACCCTATGCATTCTTTTTTAGAAGGAGGAGCACCACATTCAAATAAAATATCCACTAAGGATTCTCCAGGCTTCAAATTGAAGAAACTATAATAAATTACGAATAATGGTCTAAAAGATAGTTTTCTTGGTCCATTCCCGCAGCTTCCATAAACCTAAAATCTAACTCATTGCGTGGCCCATGTATTATTGTCTTACTGTCTTATTGAGTTCTATCCGAAATCGCAATACACATTTCATTAATAAATTATTATTGAACAACATCCGTTAGCGACAACGACAATAATAAGCAATGAGGTCAGCCAAGGATTGACTTTTATAGACTGTAATGCTGTATGGTAAAACAAATGAAGTAAAAGATTTTCTTTTTGCTAATATTCAAACACTGAAAAATGTTTAATCAACAGAAGTGATAGATTGAATGACAGTGTCAGCATCATAGCAGTAAATGGGTGTGTACAGGTGATAAAATAGGTGGCCGAAATTGTAAAATGTATGACATGTCTGTGCCAAATCCCTTCACATAGAATTAATCTATTCGTAGCTGTACGTTGGTGGTACGTTTATTGTTTGACAAACAAAGGTTAAAGACAGACAAGAAAATTTTCAAGGAAAAAAGTTTTAAAAAAATTCACCGTTGAAACAACGTCGTATAAAAGTTCCCTGTGGTGCGTCGTGCTATAAACAATGCTAAATTGATTACAACGGGATCTGTTTCGAGCCTTAACATTGCTAGAAATTTCGACCAGAATACGGCCCTGTAGCCAAGCAAATAAATGTTTTCTATAGTTTAATTAGGTGGATAAAAGAATGGATGGTATGTAACTCAATCATGAATGAACTTAAAATACTCGAACGAAGCTTAGCAACGACTAATTTCATCCAAAGTAATAAAAAGGAAAATATTTTCCAAATTACCTCTCTTGCATCCGGTTTGTCTTCCAGTAAATCGATTTTATTACCAACAACGACAATGGGAACAGCAGTGGTAGCCTGTTATAGTTTTTGCTGAATCAATTAGCATTGAGGTCGAAAATTTCCAAACTTTTCCTTACCTTCGTTTCATGGATTTGATCTCTAATTACCCTGGCCTCATCAAACGTGGAAGAATCGGTAACGTCATAGACAAGAATAAACGCATCGGCGGAGGACATAGACAATGCTCTCATAGCTGGAAACTGCAATTACATATGGTAAATTAACTTAATTACAACAACAGATGCACGAACACTTTTGCTATAAGACGAGAGCGATATTTGAGATTCTGTGCACTGCGTCTCAACTGCAATTTACATGCGTTCAAACAACAAATCCAAATGTGTATATGATGCATCGTCAAGACCAGTTAAGTCCCAGCATTGTATACCTACTTGTTCATTCCGTATCTCATTTAAAATTTATGATATTCGAAATACAATACACAGACAACATAGCAGTCTCAACTGAATTGATGTATAATGTGGAAAAGGTTCTCCATCCATAAAGGGAATGCATTTGCCATTCGACTCGGAGATAGACGTTTTTTCCTCCAATTTTCTTGTTTTGCTGCAAGGGACATTTTTCCATAGAACGTTATAATGTGCATCATGTTCGTTCATGGTTTTGAAAAATAAATGGAGATGGAGATTTGAACACGAGATGCACATTTTGATTGGAGTCATCTGCACATGCACTATAAACGGAATACCACATAACGTGCTGATGCACTTTAAGCGGATTATATCACTGAATCACTCTTACGATGGCATACAAGGGAATTGTAATTTCTAAAATTTTGCTACATTTTCGATCAATTCGGTGTGATTGCAACGGATATCTAAAAAGGCCATATAAACCCCAATAGCATTTTCCACTTGTATCGCTGTAATTTACCTCATTCGCTCCAGATGTATCAAGAATGTCCAATGTTAGATTGACGCCTGATATGGAAAAAGCTCCCTGGTGCATTTCTTCGACTGTGCGTTTATATTTTGGCGAAAATCGGCTATACAAAAACTGGGTGATCAACGATGTTTTTCCCGTTCTGGCAGCTCCCATTACAACAATTTTATGGCGCACATTTGATGATGATAATGAGTCTTCGGTGTCGTGACGATGAACTCTGGATGGAAGAAACAAAAAGTTACATTTCTGTTGGTCTGAGGTCTCGCTGAGACCTTAAGTTCTAGCAGACAAAGAGAGACATTGCTTTCACGACGCTTTTTTGAGAATTAGTCCCGCAGACACGTTGACTTCTGTTTGAGTGCAGGGCATTCGAGACCAAAGTCCCTATTTTCTTTTACAAAGTGAAAATCTCGTTGGACTGTTGAAATACTTAAATGGAAAACAGGCATAGACTTCATGGTAGTATATGCTTTACGTCTGCAAAAGATTCAATGTGAGGGATTTTTGTTGAAAAACAAGCTTCCAAAATCGGACGCATTTTCCAGTGGACTTTTTTATCTGTGCCCAGAAGGTATTCGACCCTAGAAGCCAAAACCACTTTCAAATAAATACTTCGAAGCTTGTGTGGCTGGTGAAGGTGATCAAAAATCAAAAACTTGTACAGTAGAAAGGTAATCACATTTTCGGTTTTTGATCACCTTTCACCAGCCACACGAGTCCGATTTCTGTCTTTCAATGACTCTCTAAAATTCCCAAACTGCTAGTCATCTGTTTTCGACAGCAGTGACAAAATTATGCGATGAGCTTTGGGTAATGTTGACTTATATACTAAAATGAATGGTTCAACAAATGAAGTAAAAGATTTTGTATCAAATGCTAAAGAAAATCTTAAAACAGAAGACGCAGTAGAGTTATTGATTATGTCGAGATTCGCTTACAGTTTGGAAATGTTCAAAACACAGTTAAATGAAAAGACTGTATTTCGATTAAAAGGACCTCCAGTTTTCGCTTTTTGTGGATGCGATTTCAGCTTAATTTTCCCAATTTATTTTTTCAAACGAACTCATTTCACATTGTAATGATCGATCTTCGGATTTCCTTGCCTCTTTCAATACAAAATACGTTCAAATCCACACTTCATCATTTTCGCTACAGTACAAGCAAACTGAGAGGCCCTTTGTTCGTGATTTTAATTTCTTTCTGCGTTGATTGTACCAATTTTGCATATATTCGATCTGGTGGATACAAGTCCCTAAAGAGAAAGAAAGAAAAAAACCTTCTCCACCACACTTAAGGATTGAGGCTGTTATACAGTAAACAAGAGCCGTCTTTTGTAGCAACTGACTCGTATAAAATTGCTTTTAAAAGTGAGGAAATCCTTTCTTCACAACTGATATGGTTATACACACAAAGCTATCCATCCACTCTTCGTCTCTCTATTGCGACGATTTAATCCATAAAAGGTGTACTCATATAGGTATATACCACAAGACGAAGAGATATATTTGCACCATAATGGGCTGTTTCAATTCAATGTATTTGCCTAAGCAAAAGATTTTTTTTGCGGAATCGCTCACCTATAAATAAAAAATCAGGATAAATGGATGTGGCTGGCATTGTCAGTCACGTATCACACTCGATAACAGCAGAGATTTTCTTTCGACATACTTTGAGTGTGTTTGAATTAATTATTCGTTGTCTAGCTGGTTTGTTTATGCGATTTTTAAGTTATAAGGGATGGTAAAACTTCTTGTAAGTGCAAAGCAATAAGCAATAATGAATTTGGAAAACGGTAATGTGGACGGAGCTATTCGGTCCCCTTTGTAAGGTTAAGTTTTTTCTTTCACAGTTCTCACCCGGTTTGAATTAAATCGTATGGGCTAGAATGGACTCTTATTGCTTCATCTATCACTTCATCGTACTTCTTATCATACATTTCACTAGTGAAAACTTCCGTTGGCCTGTGAGGCGCCATAATTTTTTGTCGGTACTTCAATCTTTCCGTGCTTTTTTCTGGTGAAATATGATTTGAAATATGATATGAATTTTTGGGAATTTAATTCCTCTAAAGTAAGTCCTGATAAAATGTTATGTAAAATCTAAAATACTAGGTTCCACCTTATGGCTGGGTCAGGTCCCTCGTCTGATGAAGTTAGCAAAAGGCAAAAGAATAGAAAAATAATTGTAGTTTTAACCTTTTCACAGACTATAGGCTATTAATGCACTGGGCCTACTGATGTGAATTTTATTGCTCCACAAAGCGCTTCACAAAGCTTCAAACGCGCCAAAAAGAGTTAAAAACGACTGCAAAAAACAATAAAATTGAAGGCATAGATTAGGAGATTAGTACCAAAGGAAGTTTGGCACACTGTGCTAAAACAATGCATTTTTCAAATACGGAAAAGGTGAACTCGCACACGATTTTTCGATACCAAATGCGTTCTTTTGACACCGTGTGCCAGATTCCCCGATACCAATAATTCATAAATGATTTACCTTTGTAACTCTATCTTTAAACAGAAAAGTTGTGCGTTGTGGCTATGGATGTGCATTTGACGAAGTAAAATGTCGAAATTGATAACTAATTTAAAATCACTATTCAAGCAAGGTGAGGCCTAGGCATAGTCTGATTAGGTTTGGAAAGTTTCTGCTACAATCATTTTTGTCAGTGAGTTGTTTGGCAGATGTTATCGGTCCAAAAGTCTTCGAAAATCAGTACAGAATTATACGAACGTTACCCCAAAGGTTTTATTTCCCGTCGATTAAACCAAAAGTTTTCAAAATCGGTTCAGAATTGCTCAAGTTATCGGGCCATCAAAAAACCAGTCAAAAAATCTTTTGGGAATAACTGAGATTATATGAGAAAACTGAGAAATTTTACTTTTTAAAATCGGTTTTAGAAGTTTCATTAAATCGATAATAATGTTACTAACGTCATCATCATCATCATCTGCTATCGACAAAATCAAGTGATGAGTTCTAGTTAATGTTGGCTTATATAGCCAAATATGTGTTGAAACAAATGAAGTAAAAGATTTCAATTTGTATCGGATACATTTAGATCGAAAGAACTACCAGATTCTATTCAATTGAACTGGCTTGCCGTTTCGTAAATGGTATATATGAACAAATGTTCCCGAATAACCACTTGACTTCACTATATGTTCGAATACCGTGTCGTAGCTGTACTGGTAAGGGAACAAGAAAATATATATAATCAGCAGAAAATTTTGGGGCTCGGAGATTTATTATGTGATTTTTCTCTATTCTTCTTTTGTTGGCAGAAAAACAAAGCGCCTTTCCCGATCGTCGAAGTTGTATTATTAAAATGAGATTATGATTATGATGGTTGGTGGTGTGCTATCGTTGATTCTTTTTCTTTACGATTTTTTTTTCTCCTTTATTTATAAGTTGACATTTTATACCCCCTGTTTAAATTCGCATATCACCTGGATTTCAATTTTTTACGGCGCTTTTTCTACTCTCTCTCAATCTATACAATTACGACACAAACATGTTGATTCAGAGTAAATTTACGTCACGTAAATTTGACTTTCAAATCAATATTTAAATTAATTTTTTTTCCTACTCTTGCTCGTCGTACCAATAATATACAATTTTCATCTTGAATGAGTAATTCAAATCGAAATTCAAATTTCGCGAAACGAATTATCTAACATTTGCACAAAATATTTTTCGATTATTATCGAAACTCTCTGATGTAACTCATTCCGTGTGTACACTCTGTGTTACAATGCGTATTGTACACGGTTTATATATAGCCAGAGCAAAAAGATGTTTTCAAATTTAACATTGTTTTCAAAACAAAGACGAAGAAAAGAAAAAAAAAAGTTTACGATCGAGTTAGCAGCTTTGGAATAATACTGTTAAGCGTGAAAATAAATTGAAAGCGAAAATATCCGACGAAGAGATATACAATAGAATCTAAGGGCGTATATGAATAGTATAGAAAAGAAAACTGTTGCCTACAATTCTTCGAAACGAATCACATTTTACTTCCGAGAAAGGCATTCAACAAACCAAAGTACAACAAAAACAACAACAAAAAATCTCCCTTGTGATTTACCCGAAGCCAAGCCCAAAACTTTTGATGAAACCTCAAAAGATAAACGTTGGTCAAAATTAACCCTTATTTACCTGAAATTATTTAATAAGGCAATTCAATTGCCAACACAGGTGGACGTAGGAGTTACACGAGCTCGAACAAACATTTCAGTTTTTTTCTTTCTTTAATTCTTTGATTTCCATTTGTGAATGATAACCGTACATTGTATACACAGACCGTACAACGAAGGTATGAATCTTTGAAATTCGAATTTTTGTCCATTTAATTTGCCACAATGTTCAACAAACTTTAACATCATTTTCATTATAGACTAACTCAAACCCACAAAATACACAATGGACAGCACGCTGTTCAGCAGACAGAGAATGTAAACCGGGTATGTATATCTGTACTGTTAAGTTTACCGTACCTAAGCACAAAAAGCTGCTGAGAACAACATCAAAATTAATTCTGCGAAATAAATGCGAGCTAATTATCAGGGCCGTTTTATAGTGGTCCGTCCAGGATAATATGAAACTTTCGATATCATAAATTTTTGTAAGAGCCGCCGAAAATCGGTCGCAATTTCAAACGGTCTTTTACATGCGGCAAGCATATTATTAAATGGATTTAAATCGATTACTTGATTTGATAAACCTATTTTGAAAATATTGAATTAAGATCTCTTACTTCATTTGTTATATACAAGTAATTTGTTATATAAAAGAACGTTAGCTAGAGGTCTTTATCTATGTATGGTGTTGTTGTCGATAACAAATGATATAGCCGTCCATAAGAGACTTGACAGCGTCGTTTGATCTCGCACGTCCCTGGCCCACGTTGTCAATAGGCTGAGAATACACTGGTTGATGTGGTTAACGTTCCAACGATTGGCTGTTGGAAATGTAATAAATTCCACAAAATTTTAGCTCAGGCTTCTAATTATGTAAGTGTGGTTACATTGTGTAAATAGAGTATTTCGAATAAATTTTCTCTAATTCATATAGTGACCAAAGTGTCGCAGCGTTCCGTTTCACCCGTTTTTTACCTCAATTAATCATAATTATTGTACTACTTCCTTTCATTCTCTTTTTCTCGTTGAAATATGTCTGATTTTAAATTTAATTTGTTCATAAGTAAAGCCACAAATTAACTTTCCAAAAACGACAAGTGCTTCACCAAATATCGTTCAATCTGTTACTTCTTTTGTTGACTCAGTTGATTCTCTAACCGATCATAAAAATGTATCTCTAAGCTTTCGAGACTTCAAAATCTTTTACTCGAGTTTTTGGGGTAGGTACAATGGAATTTTTGAAAAAAAGAAATGGCATTTTTGGAATTGTATGAAATTTTTATAAATTTTTGAAATTTAGTGGAATTTGTGGAATGTAGTGGAATTTGTGGAATTTGTCGAATGTAGTGGAATTTGTGGATTGTAGTGGAATTTGTAGATTGTAGTGGATTTTTGCAATTTTTATTAGTGGAATTGAAATTGTTAGGACAGATTTTTTGTCACTGGTTACTTTATGAGCTTCTCAATAAAAGATAACATTGACCAGAGCTCATCGCTTATTTTCGTTGACGCTATCGATATCAGATGACAAACAGGTTTCTAATTCCGTTTTTTCCTAACTTGAAGGCATTTTAACTAACCAGCATTATATACCAGTCAGTAGGCGTAATGAGTACGCCTGAATAAATTATAAACCGAAATACGTTTGCACTTTTTAATATGTTTACACAGGATCTCAATTAGAAGATAAATTAAACTTTTTTTTTCTCGTAAAACCACATTTAAGCCGTGACCATACTGTAAATTAACATTCCGTCGGGAAATTTGTGGTCGGTTAGAGCCACTCGAAGTAATTAAGGCAAATAACACAAGACCATTACACTATCGTTAAGTTCCTCTAATTAAATTGTCGCTTTGAAATTTGAATATATCTGAAAATAACATGCAAACCAAATGAAATTTGTATGGACTTTGTGGACGCCGTTCCGATGCGGCATAGTTCATAAAATGTATTACACCTGGTTGATTATTTGCATCATTTTCCTTTTCATTATTCCCATCTGAAGTACACCAATCAGGAAACCTTTTCTGTAATCAATCCCTTTCTCGGTAGCCGAATCCAAACATGCGGAAATTATACAAAGCTTTTCTCTCGGTGACATGTTTTTCTATTATTATTTAAATGAAAAATCCCTAACATATTAAAGTCAAAGTTACAAGTATAATAAATAATAAAAAATCCTTCTTCATCCTCAAACAACAATAAAAAAAAATCCTTCCCCTCTTTCGTCGCCGTATAATATTATTGTAGGTTATACAGTAGCTCGAAAACGAGAGGTTTATTAATATTTCTTCGTCTTCTTTTTCACGTTTATTTTCTATGCATAAAACCCTAGAATAATGTGTGATATGCTATATAGCCCAACAAATACTTACTTATCTCTTTTATGTTTGTCCTCTGGACTGTCGTCCTTCATAAAAGAAGGCTGAAGGCTAAACCGTCTTCTTAGATTATGTCTTCCCTTCATATTTTTTTAGAGGTTCGTTTTCTTTTCCCTTTTTTTTGCTCTCTCTTCACTTGTCGGAGCAAAGGTCTATGCAAAGTCGATTGATTTTCTTATATGTGGTGATGATGTGATGACACCAGAGATAAAGGATGTGCGACCCAATATCTGGAAGTATAAAAAAAAAACTTTATTTAATAAATTGTGAATTGATTGACTTTGCCATTACTAGGCGGAAGCGCATAATAAGATATAAATTTGATTTTGGTATATATATTCAAATGCCAAAAGATCGAAAACGGTTTTTCCACTTTTCTTGGTACTCAATGTATCATTTTATCATCCAACAAAAACACATATTCCGCTGAAGACACTGAATTGGAAATATATCTCGCTTTCGAGACGGAAATCAGCAACGGGTTGATAATTTCCCATTAATCCCGAACAGTCATTTTTGCGTTTTACTCAATCAATATATATCTCTTGATGAAATGGATTTTCGTTCCGAGAATAGTGTTCATGTCATCAGTATCCTCTTCTTTACGCGCAGTAGAACGTCAATGATAAAATTTTTATTAGCAAAAAAATATTCGATTCCATTCTCGGAACGTGTATAAAATTTGAACTTTATTTCATCCGCTGTCAGTAGCTCATTTAGAGATAAGTTTTAGAGTAACGACACGATCATTATACTGGTCAATGGTTTCGATATCTTGTCGTGTTATAGCTGTGCTGTATCATTTGACTTATTTTAAGTCTTTTCAAATCAGTAAACTGTATTTTCATGGAAACCATTACTTTATTGGATAAGAGATATTTAATAACGATATTTCGGAGAAGTATGTCTCTGTGAGTAATGGAAAATAGTGTCGGTTTTCGTAAACGAAGTTTATAAATAGATTGTAGAAATTGTTATCGTCACTACCGCAAATATCAACGATGGCACAGCCTGAAAGTTGGTCTTTTAAGCTCCAAAATTCAAAAAACATGAAAATATTGACCGACTTTCCGACAGCGCCAACCATTCATAGTCCTGTGAAATTTTCTTCGAAAAAGTTTATTGAGAACGTTCTCAGTTCTTGAGTCGCTTAAAAAACCAATGGCCTAACGCTTACGTTTCCTATTTTTTAATACACTCCAGGGTCTCAAAGAACTTATGCAACGCGAGATTGGTTTGAAGAAATGAAGTTCAAAAGATATAAAGAGGAAAAGTCCAGTTCTCGTCTAAATAATTACACGAAACAAACGATTTTCGTCCATTGTTCCAAATGATATAGACCGACCTGTCAAAATAAAAATTTGGAACAACGTACGTACTGTGCTTTACGTGATTACTTACAAAATGACTGATATCGCTGAGGGTGACGCATTGTGCGCCGTACGCAAAAGTTTTATCAACAAAAAATTGACTAAAAAAAATTGTGAAAGAAAATTTTACAAAAATTAATTCTCGTCACAAATGGCAGATGATTCGGTTTTCTTCCGTTTACATTCTTCCAGTACATTTTTTAACCATTTTCCTAACAATAGGTTCCTCAACATCTGCCACTATCTCGGCCAATTTTGAAGCTGCAGTAACGTGTGATAGCTCGTTGAATTCGTACGGATTGGAGCCAAGAGTGAGATTCAAAAAGTTATTGTAAATACGCTCCGCCGTCCCCATTTTTTTAAACTTTTCTAGTAGTGGACTTGCGTCACGCCCGCTTACTAACGTGCGGGCATGATAATCTCTTACTTCATTTAGTTTCATAGTACAGTCCCTTGTGTCAAAGAAATTGGCTCCGATGGCGTTTCTTTTCGTTATCTTATATGATTGAGCATGATAAAATGCGGATTTTTTTTGAAAATGAAAAATTGTTTGAAAAATGTTGGTTCTCGATTAGAGTACGAGATATGTGGCGCTTAAATTTTTCATACACGGGACAGGATTCTCAACGTACATTTTGTGTAAAGGGCAGTTTTTGTCAGATTTCTAGGATTCGAGAAGCTTCCAAAACAATAATTTAGTTACAAACATGTGTTCTCGGAAGGAAAATTTAATTTAGAATGAATATTTGACGACCACTAAATTATAGAACTGTGGCTGGGAACTATTTTCATTTCAAATTGATATTTTAATCGGTTTTGTCTCTCACGTCGATAACAGATGACAACTGCTTCTGGAACGTTTTATCTTAACGACCCTTTGGTTCCATTTCATATGCCTTAAAATCAAAAAATTAAAAAAAAGTTTAAAAAGAAAGTTTTCCAAGAAGCGTAACAAAACAGTGAAGGGCAATCAAATTTCAGTCGAAATTCGCTTCAGCTGATTTTCCGCTGATTCACTAATACAAACAAAACTGACTATGCTTGTTTATTTGGTACTACCACTACCAAGCGCGTGTGTGTACTGTTAAATTCGTATAAACCCTTATAACCAGTTTGGTTTGGATGAGTGAATCAGCTGAAAATCAGCTGAAGCAAATTTCGACTGAAATTTGATTGCCCTTCACTGTATTGTTACGCTTCTTGGAAAACTTTATTTTTTAACTTTTTTTAAAACTTTTTTGCCGTTAATTGGTTCTCAAACGGCTTCTTTTAATTACTCAAATTTGCTGCCCATTTCCATTAAAGCAAATTTTATCTGAAACTTTGCAATTTGTTTAAAATCTCAGTTTAATATCTGGTCTTCACCTCTCCAATTTCGATAGGAATATCTACGGTGTGCACGTGAAAGTTTTGTAAATCAATCTATCTAAAAATGAGTCGTTTTCGGTTAATTTATAGGTAAGTGGTCGGGTACACCAGCACAAATAACTTTTATCGGACAAATTCAGTTAGAAAATTTTGAAAATTTATAGCAAAACACAAAGTTAATTACAACCTGACTCGGTGAACTGTATCTAAATCGATTTTACTTGATACTTGAAATGTTATACTTTAACGTATAAAATTTCCCGTTCACCACCTCATCCAATGTAACAATAACCAAAAATGATATATAATCTGATACAGTTCCATCAATTTAACACAATTTCCTTATAATATTATTTATTGTCTGTTCATTTTCCACATTAAAATCTGTATCTCTATATATAAACGCGCTTCATCTGCAACCCGACCAATCTTCCATTCATGGATGATTTTCATAAGAAAATGTGGAGAAACGATAACAAATCACTAAGCCGAAAACAAAATGCAGAGAGTAATAAAAATAGGTTTTCGTTTCTCGTCCTAAAAAGGATATTATTCTTGGGTTGCTGTCGGGTGGCTGTGTGCGTGTGTGTCCGGCACGGTATTATTATCCTTAGCTTACAGAAAAAGAAAATCACGGTCTGCGAAAAATCATCTCCTTCGTGTACGCACTCAGAAAATGTATTGGATAAGAATGGATGGGTAAGGGAAAATATATTTTTATTATCACGAAATGAGTAATGGGCGGATGGGGCGTAGAAGGGTAAAAATGTATAATATTGAATTGGCTTGACGTGTACATAACGTTGTTTAGGCGAAAATTAATGTAATTGTATATTACATTGCTGTGTGTTATTAGAGATGCTTTCAAATTATTGTTGTGGTGTAAGTAATTCGCTTGTTCATTCATTAAGTTGAATTCTGAATTATAAATTAATTTAAAATGCCAGCAGCGCGCAAGGAAATGGAATCCTTTTGAGAAATAAATTGTAACGGCATTACTTTACAAAAAGCATTCCGAATAGGTATACTCTAAAGGCATTTGTAATTTGCATTTAAAATAGGTTTACACTTAAAATAGACTCATTAATTATTGACAATTTTTCGGCAATTGTTGAAAATGAAGCAAGCACGGTAAAGCGGGTATTATGTACGGTGCACATAATATAGGGTTTCTTTTGAAGCTTGCAGAAATTGCGAATGAAATGAATGCATCGTCGCACTTAAGCTGATGTCTACATTACTCGTTTCCTTGTTCTTTAGTAAAGGCATTTTCGGAAACAAAGAAACCAATTCTTGTGGCATCACATCCCTGAATGAAATGAAGGTATAATTTTTCAGCCTATACCAGGGGCGCCAACTTCCCGTACATTCATAAATATATTAGTGAGCTCCTCTGGTTAAGAGGGAAACTTTTTTTATGAAGTAATACATATAGAAACAGGTGTGGTACAGCTAGGCTTAGTCTTTGAATATTTCAGGCGAGCTGGTAGTAATTACACATGTTTACTTGAGTAGTTTTTATCTGACTTTCAAGATTTTTACTTGAGTCAACAAGTGTCGATTTGTCCATTTAACATAACAACCGGATTTAAAAATGTTAAGAGGTTCCGAGTCTTCAGTTTTGATACAAACCAAATACTATGTCGCCATCTCGTTTCATTCGAATGAAACGCTTGTGATTATTCTTAATAATATTATGGGTTATCCTATGACAATAAAAATTCGAACATTTGTTTTGTGGCTCCCAGTTCCATCTATGTATTTCGAAGTTTAAAACTTTGCGCGGATAGTTTCGAATAATAAGCCATTGAAAGGAATTTAAAAAATTATTAGATTAATTACAATGCGTTCAATCTATATAACAATGCTAGTTAGATTATTACGAAAATGAATAGGTATTTCGAGCCTCACTTTATATACGGGACAACTGACTAAAATAAAATTGGTAACATGGCCTTCATGGATTGATTAATATATCCATGCTAAAGAACAATTTAGCAATTTTGGATAATTATGGACTTAAGATGGTTAGACCACGCTAACCTCTGTCCGTGACTGTATCCGGAGGTCGAAACAGCATTATATCTCCACTCTCGCTTCACGCGATCCATGGGAAAGGGAAGAGTAACTATGCTCTTTACTCTGTTTGTTTGGCTTGGTTTATTCGTTTTAACTTAATTTTTGCTGCATGTTAGATAACACCACCTCTGGAATTAGTATGTTTTCCAGGTAAAATAAAGTTCTGTATCTTCGGAATATTGTAGTAATGTTAGTTACGAACGAAGAATCGGTAACATGGCCTTCATGCAAGTGAATAGGGAAGAAGAAAATAGTTGATTGCAAGTAGACTAATGCGAGTTCATTCTCTGAACCTCGCCCAATATATGGTTCAGATCAACAATATATGCGGACCGGAAATTGTAAACGAGGAATATTCTGTGTCGTGCTCATATGTCTTTATTGTCTTTATTAGGATTTCTAGAAATTTTAACAATTTTTACGGTTGTTTAAGCGAAAACTCGGAAGCATAAATTAATATCACCGCACATTCATCCGTCGTACGTTTGAAACATGAGATTTTATGTATTTCTTTGTTGTCATTTTCAAATTTTTATTTTTCCGTTTTTCTTCTTAAAAGTACGGTTAGTTTTCACGTTTCGAAGTTTTAATATGTCATCAAGCATTCACGAAATTTTTCGAAGTGAACAAGGACGCGGTGTCGAAATTGAAAAATGGCTGATTTTAACACAATAAACAGTTTTTAAATTTAATAGTGACGGTAAATGCTCAAATTTTAAGAATGTCGAACCAAATTTCAGTGAAAAATGTGTGCAACAACGTATTAGTGTTACTAGTTTGTGAATTTTTTAATTAAATGCATAGAAGTGTGTACCTAAAGTTTAAATTCTGTACTCTTGCAGAGGTGATTTAAATAGCAAAATTAATTGAATAGAACTCTAAAAAGTGATAATGTGAGACCACATTTCGGTAAAGTAATGCCAAATTAAGTATTTCCCCTCATCAGAATGTGTTTTCCTACTTTAGTCGTACAGATTGATGTTCCTAAATATTGCTATTTTTTCTTCAATTTTTGGTTTGTGTCTGAGCTGAACGCTCGGAGCCTCTTAAACTCTAAGGACTCAATTCAGAAAATGAAGTGGATGGGATTAAATGTAAAGATAGTTGCTACTCCTATGTATGTGGTACGAATGGAAAAACAAAACTCACGTTTTACAGTCCCTTTACTGTTAAATATTCAAATACATTTTGAAAAATTTTGTGTCAAGGGACCTGACCAGCCCAATTCTTGTGGACCAGACATGTATGTCATCCTTTTTCAGATAGCTACTATGTCATCTGTTATCGACAGCGATATCAACAGCAAGCTATGAAGTCTTTAATCTTTATATAAGAAAATGTGTTTCAGAAAAGAAGTAATAGATTTTGTCTATCAAAAAATTGATAGAATATGGAGTCTGGTCTTGGTAACAGATTGCAACCTGGTAGTTTGCTTTTTAAGAATTGCTTCCCCTCATACCGTGATCTCTTGATCATCCCGTGAATACATTCAATTAAAAAAATAAAATGAAAACCAATCCACTAAATGTTCGTTTATCAGCATAAAACGTTTGGTAGATAAAACTTTCACTCTCATAAAAATAAATTGCTTACAATTTGTATGCGAAAAGTTTACAGTAAACGATCACGAAATGAAAGTTTATTGAATTGCTCAACTATAATCGGAATAAAATGATGATAAGAAACAACGAAGTGCGTTGTAAGAAAGTATAATACGACAACTGTTCCATCCTATGTGAATCAAAGTTTAGTTTCTATCCGATATTATATTGCTCATACTATTCAGGACTCAGTCCATTTAGCCTTATCCAGTTCACTAATCCGTCTCTGCCGCATTTAAAATATTGTATTTTAAACTAGACTGCCTCGTCTATGTGAAGACTTACGAAGGTCGTATACCTTTTTAGGCAGACAAAGAAAATCCAACGTTGCTCATTTTACATTAAGTCATTTTGTCGATACCAGCAACAAAATATTTCTTCATATTTTCAATAAACTTGTGATAAGCACGTACGTCTGGAGCACGTTAGCCCCCGTTATCATCATCATGAGGAAAGGCATTTGAAAGTCGTGTGGAGTGGCAACTTTTTTTTTGTGATACATACAGGTCGGATACATGTGTATCGCTTAAAAAAATTTGACGGTCCAGCATTTTATTTTATGCGTCTACAATAGACGAACAAACATTCGTTTTAGTTTTTGCTAACGTCTTAAAGTCATATCGAAACACCCATGAATTTAACGATGAATTTAACGTACTACTATAACAATGAAAAATGGTGGATTTTGACTATATTTTCTGTACAATTTTTAATTTTGGATCAGGCAATCAACGTTCGCTCAACTGTACATTTATACAGCTGTGCTGTAAATATTACTGCTACGTTAACATAATGTACTTGTCGCGAATTTGTACAGTACATTCGTACAAAGACTACAGTTGAGCTGGACAAGATTTTTTTAGGTGTATGTTTGAGACTAGTGGACAGTACTGACGTAGAATTATAGTGTCAATCACCGTGTGCAAATTCACTCCACATGAGATATCAATGTTAATGCGTGATGCGGTGGTAATACCACACGTGAAATTAATAGCAACAATTGGATCGATGGAACTCTCTAAACATTAAACACCTCATTCAGATTGTTTCGGTATATTAGAATAGTGTGTTCAAACAAACAAACGCACGCAAACACGTTACATACAGGTTCCACACATGATTAATATCGATCTATAAAATCGAAGGTGCATTTTCGAGGTATAGTGTCGAACCATTTTTGGCTTAAAATATCATTCTGAATCGACTAAACGTATTTCCGAGAGTATGCTATTGGTGCCATACCGTAATACGTAATGGATATTTGCACATAGAACTTCAAGACTCTTTCGAGTGGTTCAAATCTTCCCCAACCTTTGAGGTTACGATTGGTCAAGTCTCTATTCTCTCCTTATTTACAAGTTTCTTGGCTCGATATTCTCGGTGTTATAGTTGAATATGAATAGGGAAGAAAAGATATGCTACCGACGACTGGATCACCTGTTATCGACAGCTGCAAAAAAAGTGCAATGAGCTGTGGTTCGAATTGTCTTATTATAGTAAAATGTATGTTACTAATGAAGTACAAGATTGTAGATCGATTCACATGGATTCGATAACTATGAATTTTATATTTGTCGTCTTTAGAAGGTTATTTTTCTTTCGTTAAAATTTGAGGTCCGTGTGGGATTACATTAGATTTTTTAGGGATTAAAATGCATATTAAAGTCTTAGTACGATTTTTTTTTCTTGGTAATAACTGTTCGAAATGAACTCCAACGAAATAAAGAACACAAAATAGATCAGTGGTAAGATTCTCGGCTGGTTTGCAACTTCCGTGTGCAACTGACAAAAAAGATTTGAAAATCTCACCTGTTTTGGATAACTCTGACTCCAGGTAATCTAGAATGACTACCCCAGATGTAGGGTCTCATAAGAAAAGTACAGCTGTGACAGTCATTGTAGATAATCTTGGAAACAAAGTTACGCAAAACAGGAGAGGGATTACGACAACAGTTCTCTTTTCTCTATTCAATCAAAACTCTACCGATAGAGAACTATTCACCATTTCACTGAAAGATGTCGCTGTAACAAAAACAATGTCAACAGAAAAATAATTAATTTCTTGCTCGACGGATTTTAGTCAAATAAAATGCCATCGTGTATCACATGATCTCAGGACTCCGGAATCAGTTTTTCAACCGGTCCTATATCGGCTTGGGTATGAAGAAACGTTTGCTGCCGTTTCATTACATCCTTTTTTAAGACTCTTATCGCCAAGCCGATATAGGACCGATTTAAAAAATAATTGCTGTTCCAGAGTCCTGAGGTCATGTGCTACACGATGGCATTTTATTTGACAAAAATCCGTCGAGCAAAAAATTAATTATTTTTCTGATGACATTGGTTTTGTTGCAGCGACATCTTTTAATGAGATAGTGAATTGTTCTCTATCGGTAGAGTTTTAATTGAAAAGAGAAAAGAGAACTGATGTCGTAATCCCTCTCCAGGTGAGACTTTCAAGCGTTTTTTGTCAGTGTAACTCTTTTTTTCTGCATGCAATTAGATCGATTAGTTCTAACGGATATTTTGTGGAGCTGACTTTTTAACTAGAACGAAAATGCCTCAATATTGCCATATTCTAGCTAAAACAAGAGAGTATACTCTCGTCAACTTTAATATAAGGGATGATGGAGTTTCCAAAACCAAACCAAACCACAATATTTTCACATTCTTTCCACCTAAATTCTCTATAATCTTCCGTTTTTGAGTGGCAAACCTGCAGGATATCTATTGAACGTGAAAAAGAATAAGAAAATCCGTCTAGAAAACTTCCGCACCAACTGTTTATGCTTTTCCTTTTAAACGTTTGCTCGAAATCCTTGCATCATGCTCAAAGAATTCTCACCGGGGTGTCACAGCTTGACTGAAAAATATGATAAGCACTAGGTAAATCATGATTCGAATGCCACATACTCCTTGAAAAAAAAATATCGCCTTTCCCGAGCCCTTCCCACTGCGACTATTTAATATAATTACGCGTTCAGCGAAAACATTCAAAATGGTTAGTAAACAAAACATTTAACATTGTCTACGTGTAAAATTGAATCGATTTTGGAAAATGTTCATGAATCATCTATACCCGGTATACCGCATACACGACACGAATAAATAACGAAATTATTTTACCTTTCATCAAGTTGTGCGTATTTGAGTAAAACGTTTACACTATTTACAATTTTGGTTGCTTATCAAATGAATGAACCCCCCACATAAACACATAGATACAATTTTTCCACTGTGCTTACCTATTTGCTGATTAATTTGTATTTTGTTTGCTTTATTAATATTGTAATTTATGTAAATTTGCATGAAAACTGTTACACTGAATATTAGATAAGGACGTCGCGCGATGGTTGATTGTGTTCAACGGAATACACACAATTTAATTAGACTTTCGGGTTAATGAAAAATGTTGTGCGAACGAACCAACAAACCATTTTCATTTTCAAAAAAAAGATAACGGGTGTGTCACTAAATCAATTAAAATCCTATTCCCCTGCAGTAAGCGTTCACACACCGATAATCTTTCGGTGAAAATGCAATACAAAATACAACGAATGATGAATGGAAAACTGAACTGGAAAATTCTATTAAATCTTTGAATAATGAACGCATTTCCAGTATTTCAAAAGGTATTTTAACAACCATTTGCGAGTGAACATGCAATTTAAATTCCATTGGGATTGAGTATTTTGATGTTATACAAATTTTTGTGTTGAAAATGTAAATAATTCTGGATATTGCATGATTGCAAACAATAAAAAATTGATATTTTTAATTAAAAAGCTCGTTAAAGGCAACGCTGTTTATTAACAGAATTGACCGAAGTTACGTTTCAATATATAGGTACTAATCAATTGTAAATTGTTTCAATTGTCTGTTGTGTTAATTATTTAATGAAAGATGCTATTTTGTAGGATGGATCCGAGGTGTGTGAACAATTAGAGCTCCGCCAAAATTAAATAAAAATTCCCCTGAAATTATGGTTAAACTGAATTCAAAATTATTTGTTTTTACTCCTCATGAATCAACAGTTTTCTAAGTTGAATTTCAAAGCTTTCAAAACTGCACAAACTTCAAGTGTTGGTTGTAACATAGCACTAGCTCCTAGCAGTAACACTGAATTAACTAACGTCAAAGTTGAATTGTATGATTGCAATTTCAGTGCTATAATGTCAGAGGAACCGAGTTTATACCGAAATGTTGGAGAATTTGGAGGTTTGCTTGTAGAAGAAAGAGGTTCATTTATGCGTTGAAATTATAAAATTATTGGAATAAATAGAATTTCAGAGACTATTTTTGGGAAAACATTTTCCCAAATTTTATAGAATTTTTCCACATTTTCCATAATTTTCCCAAAAATTATTTTCGGAAAAGTTTGGAAAAATATAGAAAAATTCGGGAAAATGCGGGAAAAATTGGAAACTATGGGAAAACGTTTTATCAAAAAAGTGATAGAAATAATACGCAACACGCAAGAGAAAGTGAACTCAACTTACTACTACTACTTTCTCGGTTTCAAGCGATCTTGTGACTTCCATATCGACTTTTATATCTAAGACCAGAGCACTACGCATACCAATAACATAGAAAATATTTGAAGACTGATGGTATCAGAATAGCCTTTGCATTTCTTTCGTTAAGACAGTAGTTATCCTTTCTTTTTGACGTTTCACATACGAGTGTTATTGCTAGGTGTGTCTGTATTAGTACCTCGAACTATCCATTTATTAAGCTTAAGTATGCTTAGAAATGTAATTTTCATAAAATACGTTGAAGAAAAATCCTGGTCCTAGACGCAATAAGTCCACATCAAGGTACGACCTCAGGCACTTTTTAGTGAGACGTGCGTAATCGCATAGTTAACCCGTTCCATTGTGCAGTGATGATACAGTTTCAAATTTGATTCCTTTGTGCATAGCTAGAGCTAGAGTTCCAAGCATTAACTTAAAAAAACGGCCTGTGATGTCATTAGACTGGAAACGTTTTTTTTATGTTAGTGCTTGGAATCTAGAGTGCTATAGTTTGGTGCTGTGTAAAATAATATCGGACTCGTAGCGCAACAAGTTCCAACCAATGGTTTTATTCATGTCCTATCGCATAATGTAATATTTCCACAGAATACGTGAGATTTTCACGTTTAATTTAAGTTTTCAAGTGAAAATAGAATGTGGCTTGTGATGTGAACATGAAACTTATATCTATACGCTAAATACATCCGACGGGAAAACCTACTGCCAACCATCACCACACCATGAAAGAGAATTTGACTGAAAATTGACGGAAAAAAAAAGTTTATGGAAAATGGATTTTATGCTCCGGCACTATGCGGGCTGCACCAATTTTAATGCTGTCGGTATAGCGAAATGCATAACTTTTAACTTTAATAAAAATCAAAATGCGAAGAGCCGCACTCGATTTTTACTTCATTTTCGACACTAAATGTCGAGCAACGTTTCGTATGGAAACTTAATAGTACATAGAGAGGGAGCCGAAGGCAAGGGCTATAATCCCTCGTGACAAAATAACAATCGCCAAACAATCAATCAAACCTGTCACATATGGCTATTCATCTGTTATCGATAACGACGACAAAAAAAAATGACATGCTCAGGGCAATATGGTGCTTTATAGAGTAAAATACATGTTAAAAAAATTGAAGTACAAGATTTTAACAGATTAAAAATACTTTGATCGATGGAAGTAATAGACCAAAATCATAATACTGGTCATATGCTTGCCGTCTGTAACAGGTTCACGGAAAACTCATATATGCACCCCAGACGAAGAAATCGGGAACAGCTTCACGATTATAGAACATTAGTTGTGTGCTGCATATTGATCTGAGGATCATACAATGCCCGCCTAATGAATATTGTTGTTGTGTGCTGGATATTATTTTTCAACGTGCAGGTCTTAGCTGTATGCCTGTTTTATAATATAAAATGACGCCATTTTTTTCAATTCAATAAACAACCTAATTTATCGTTTAATAGAAGAAATTGATTTAATTAACTTTATCAATTTTATTTGCGTTAGCAAAAAAAAACAAAAAAACTTTTTCAAATTTTTTTTTTATTTTCAATTTTATTATTATTATTTGTTATTAGCCGTAGATTTATATTTAAATTCATCATATTAAATTGCTAACAGAATTTTTTTTTGCTTACGTTTTTTCCGGTCACCCACCCAAGTACGGACCGCGACCATCGATGCTTAACCTCAGTTTCTGACTGCCAACGACTTTACCACTGCTGCTATACTGCTTGCATATAGTGACAGTCTTATTTCGAACCGTTGTTACTTTGCTTTATGCAGCACACAGGCATATTTATACCTGCATGCTGAATATTGACTAAATGAATAAAGTCGTCCGTATTTGGAATGGGTTATGCAACAACATTTAATTGAATTTATTTTCTATGAAATGTAGTACTTCTCCCCACTAAGCAATGTCAGCGGATATTATTATTTTAATTCTGAGCCTGGTTCTGAATTAGAGGTTTTTTCAATCATTCTACAAAAAAACTGTTCACATTAATAGTGAGCATCTATTACGCGAATTAATAAATTAAGATTGGCTCACCTAGTTTGTGTATATTACGTAGGTGGAAGCACGGGGTTTCGAACATTTAGTTTTTTCATGTTGCAGATATTGCAGTGTCAAATTCTGTCCAAGATGTGACATATTTGCAAGGTATTGGCCTTTTTCACAAAGTATAATCAGCGTAACCTTCGTAAAAATAATCTTGAATCTGACAAGAGCACGTGTGCCAACGTGTAAAAAACAAATGTTCAAAACCCCCTGCTGAACCGTGGCGATCCTCTTGTCAAACGGACAGTACATAAACAAATTCCATCATTTATTGCTGAATACAACCAACTATTTCTGTTAACATTTCAAAAGCCTTTAACACCGAAAATGGATTTAAAAGTTCGTTCGTCAAAATTTCTATTGAAATACATAAATGTAACATTATCATTGCATATTAATTCGGTAAAAATAGAAATAACTTTAAATGAAGGAATAAAATTAGATTTGATAATCATCTTTATGCGTATGTTCTTGAGATCTTCCTTTTATTTTATTAAAACAATAAATTTATTGTTGCATAGTCCATTCTAAATACAGACGACTTTATTCATTTAGTCAATATTCAGCATGCAGGTATAGTTCGATAGTACCATTTAGTCAATATTCGGCATGCAGGTAAAGTTAAGTAATACATCCCACAACTAATTTGAAGATATAATTCAGCACACAGCAAATATATACCTGGGAACCTCACAATATTCCTACGAGCTGAATAATATTGTTGCCGGAACTATATTTTGAAAATATTCATATTACATGTTTATTGTAATACAACACACGGGAACATTATTCAGTCTGCAGCAAATATATGCAGCACACAACAAATGTCGAATTTGCCGAATTTTCCGTGTTGAGTAAGGTAAAATGAAAATTATCGCAAGTGTCAACAATGTGCCCAGCCCATTGTGAAAAATTTCATTTTTGCAGAGTGCTGCAAGTAAACTTCCTTTACGATCAAATTATAAAGCTGAAAAAAATGTCACCAAATGAAATTGATTTTTTTCACACCAACTACGTTCTCATGAATGGAATTTTCACATTTCGAGAAATTTATGCGGCAGGTATCATCTAGTATTACGTAAACAAACCAGACCGGCTTTACTGTAAAATTGGGGATTATTTCCAGAAACCAAATCTTAAATTTCATAATCTTCTTTTCCCTTTTCTTTTCTCCTTTTTTATTAAATCTTAAATCGCCTGTTGAGTGGAGAAGTTTATGATGTTGGCATCGTAGAGGTAAGAAAAAACGGAAAGTATCTTTCGCTGGTGTATGATGTTAGAAATGTATAGCGAGTGAAACAAGTTCGTTTGTTTTGGTTTTATATTACAAAGTTGCACAAAGAGATTGTTAACATGCAAAATGTTGTGCAATAATATTAAAACAAAAATCTGACTCTTTGTTTTATGCAACATCCACTCATTGCAGGATTTTCATTTGTTTTAAACTAGATGAAACGTTGTGCAATGTGTTTGTACTAAAACCAGTTTTTATAGTCAGTCAAAGTGCATTTTAATGACACATTGTTATGGAACGAAAATACTGAAGGGAAAAAAAGTTTCGTTTTATGATTGCAGTGCTGCAAGATTATATTACCCAATCAAAACTTGAAATAAAAATGTTCTCGTTGTTGTAAATGTTATACTGTTATAAACAGAGTTTTAGTTTGCAGAGAACATTGCATTTGATACATTTCTAGTCTAGTCTAGTCTGTAACAATAGCAAAGTTGTGATATCTGATTATAATAGCTTGTGAGGAATACAGTGAGGAATGAAGTAGTTCTTTCATAGAAAACTAAATCTGCTAACGATGCGACAGCGACAATATGAATTAAACTAACATCAGATTTTAATCAAGTTTCGGGCTCTAATCTGTTAACAACAATTCTATCCAAAGAAATAATAAACTAAAAGAATTGTGCCTTTGGGAAAATATTTTCTTGAAATTTCACAATTTTAATGACATTTCTCGAGTTATCTTCAACTTGAAAGTGCTTTTCAAGAAATTTCGAGAAAATCAATATAAAAAAAAATAAAAGTGTCGATGAAGTCGGCGGACCCCGCGGAAAACAAAACGTAATGGCCTTCTGATAAAAAATTTTATATAGGGCCGGTGAGGTAATAGAGGTTTGTTTTACACGGGGTCTGCCAACTTCATAGACACTTTTATTTTCCCATACGAATTTGGACTCCCCAGCTCTGGTGTAGTAGATTTCCACTAAGCCTTATGAAAATAAGTTGCAGAGTATGAAGTACTACAACCACACAAAGTTGACTCACCACGAGTAGCCTTTTGCAAACCACGAGATCTGTTATCGATAGCGACGACAAAAAAAGTGTGATGGGCACTGCTTATTGTAATTTTGTATAGCGAATTGTGCGCTAAAACTAATGAAGTAAAAGATTTTTTATGAAACATCAGGTGATGCTTTTAACAACAGAAGTAACAGATCTAGTAATTATATCTCAAATGTCATTTACTAGGCCACACCTTTTGGGTGGTTCTGTGGTTCAGGTCCCTTGTAACAAATTGTAACAAAAATATCATCTTGCTCAAAGCAGCTCTTGTCTTATTTTGTCACAGATTGTTCACTCCTTTTATTTTATTGAAAATCAATTTTCGTACCTAGGACCGAAAGGTCCAACATGAAAAATACTATTCGTAACCACGGACTAAAAGCCTTAGCGTATTCGATTCAAGAACTCGCCTTCGGCTCGCCCTGGATGCCTCTCACACGCTAAGAAAGACTTTTAGTCCTAGGTACAAAATGTACTATTTCAGAATAGATAAATGGAACTTATTTCTACATTTTCAAACAAAAGATGTTTTAGTATATTGTCTGCAAAAAGACGCTGTAAAGACGTATTTCTTGCCCTCCTCTTGAATAAAATTAAACTCGTGTGAATACGGGCATCACTTCGCTCTGACCGTTCAAAAGAAAAATTTCGCGTCTGTCACTTTCGCATCGCTTTGTGAACGTACAGACAGTCTTTTTTAGCAAATAAATCTACTGAAAATTGGCCCTATTTGTTCATGAATAGGGTATGCAACTCGTGTGATTACAGCCCTCGCTTCACACGAGTTGATTTTTTTTCTAGCACAGACATACAAGAAATCACATAAAAGTCTTTTCGGATTAAATCACAGATTATTACCCCGGTATTTTCCGTTTTGGGAAAGCTGTCACAAATTACTCCGTATTATAAGGAGACTATTATATAGACAAATAATCTGGCTATTTTTTGGACATCTGTTGAGGAACACTCAAGTTATCAAGTAATGAACAAAGTGTGACATTCATGCATTTTCCATCATAGTAGTGAACATTGTGTGTCAAACACTTTAGAGTGTTTATCATCCGTTAGACCCATGACTTTCAGTCAAGGAAACAAAAAGTAGAGTAAATGAACTAGGTTCCAAACATGTACATTGAATTTCGTGTTGAATTTTATTCAATTTGTCACTTTGTCATTTTTTGAAATGTGACTGAGCTATGTAGAGGTACAGACTTATCAAAGAGAAGTTGTAGGTTTGAATGCCAGTACGAGTACACCGAAATTGTTTTATTTCATTCATTCACATTCGTTCAGCAATCCATACAAAATAACTTTTTTCATATCATGAATTCGAAAATCATATTGGAAGACAAGGAGCGTATCCTCTCAAAAGAGTTGACGATATTTTAATTTAAAACTAAAACGGAAAGTTTGTGCTGTTGAAAGTTTTCCTAGCTGATGTGTTTGTTATTAGTTTCTTACCTTACAATTCCGCACGAAAGATCGGTCTTTGTATTTGTTTATGACATAACTTTCCAGCGACGAGACTACTTGTTATTGGAAAACTTATTTATTGTTTACCGCTCTTGATGAATACTCTCAACGGTCGTCCAAAGAACCCATAGCTCATTACACAAATTTAATAGTTTCTGTTTTACTAATAATAATTAATTCATAAAAACTTGCCAACATAAAAGTTAACTTGCATCTAATAAATAGTTTCTCCAATTAAAATTTGATTACCACGTTAAAAGTGGCGATGTCAAACTCTATAGCCTCCGCTCTATACACTAAAACTTTCCCCATAAAACTTGTAAAATCTCTTTTTTACGCGTTACAGATGATAAAAAAAACCTTATACCGTGATTATACCCACAGTGTGGAATGAGAACTAATTCGATTTATACAACCAGTCCATTTACGTTTTTTTTTATATCATGAAATAGCTTTAACACATGGTATCAAGGACGTTTATGTGGCTATAAATGGAACTACGGATTCAGAAATCGTCAGCTGCATATAACTATGACCTTGATGGATGTAGGAAATGGTTTCATGTGCAGCAGTTATATCAATTGTCTTGCCGATGCAACAGTAAAACTAATTTTGCAACTTTACCACAGTACCGTTTTTCATTAGACAATATTGAACGGATTCGTTGTTTTATTCGGATTTACCATTATATTTAATGGAGGTACCGTTATATTTTCCCGATATTAGTGGTCGTCAGGTTAGATATTCGTCGAAATTGAGTGAAACACCGTCAGTGTCCAAAAATATTTGCAAAAGAAAATTCAATTCGGAAACCCAGAAATTTGATTGCTGCAATCTATTTTTGAGGAAGTCGGACCATGGAGCTCCCGAATGAGAAACCGTATTTTTAATGGACGCTTTTCAAGCTAATTCATTTGTGACAAATGGTCTTTGACAATGGGCTTTACCTGCTGATTATTGCAAAAATCTCGTACGGAAAACTGAGTTCAACCGGGGAAAATAGCAGCGCCTATCGGAAACGATGGAGTGCGAAAAGCTTTGGAAGAAATCCTGTTGCATACGTTGTTAAATGTTGATAGCGGGAAAAGAATGCAATATTATTCCAAGGCAGTACACAACAGTTTGAGGCTTTTTAGACGAAAGATCTGACTAGAGCCTAACAATACTTTCTCGAATGTCGAGTTTTCAGTCAAATAGATTTGTATCTTGCGAGAAAAACCCCTTGAAAAATATAAAAGTTCAGTTTTTGGAGTGTGAATGCATTTATTTGTAGTTTAGTTCCTTAATACTCGAACAGAAATAATATGAAACAAAATTCTAAGGGTGTTACACAAGACATACAGAGAACAAATAGTTGACCCTTTTCCAGACGTAAAACTTAATGAGGTAAAGTTTGGTTCTTTGACCAAATTCACGTATACGTAACACAAAATCTCGTTAAATTTGCTAAATAATTTTGTTTTTGGGTTGAGATAGCCGACAAAATTCCATTTTGTTGCCATTTCGAAATCTTTAATTCGATCGACCAATAAATTTGCAAAAGGGTCAACCAAACCTTTAAAGTCTTGTTTTGTGCCACATGCTTGTCCGTTTCCATTCATACATTCTTTTCATGGCGAAATTCGATGATAAGTTGCAGTGGTTGGACTGGGTATATATGTTATTTTTCCATGAAAAATAAAGGACGGAAATTTGAAATGGAAATTTCGAAGGAATTTATGGAAAAGTTTGTTTTTATAATTCACTTGTACAACGTTTAACGTTTCTTTTCCCCACCAATTGGTAGATTGGAATGCTGAACATGAAACATGGTTTTGTGTTACATTTTTTGAATTGTAAGTAGCGATTGCATGTTAAATGTCGAGATTGTATGGACTACATTTTTGTTGACTGGTTTAAAAAAAAATCGGAAAATAGTAAAGATATTGTCGTTAATCACGAGGCTAATCATCAAATCTGTTAAATCTTTTATTAAGAGATTAGCTACCGTATCAAACACTATACAAAATCTCCTACTTCACACATTTTAACATTTACTTTTTTCCAATAAAAGGCACCACAAACCTGAGGTCATGGTTTATTTTACATTGTCAATAACAGATGATGATTTACAATACCAATCTGTATCGATCTTTATATTTCTTCTAGTCTCTTCTCTAACTTGGTACATCATCTATGAACAAGATATTTTTCGACACATCTTTCGAATTCCGAAAATTTTCATGAAACTGTTGAGTTTCATTGTCATTTCACTGTCAATTGGTGACAATTTTTATACTTTTATACTGGAAAAAATTGTTGTCTTCTTGGCTTCATTTTAGAACTCACGGGTTGAACCTTAGAGCCAGAGAAATGGTAAATTGGTACGGTGACCCGTAGCGAGATAGAGCGAACAATCAATGA